>NW_009713063.1:49640-118816 GCF_000703405.1 Apaloderma vittatum | reverse complement strand
CAGGCAGTAACTGTAAACATCAGGTGTCATCCCTGTTGGTAGCACACACTGTCTGCAAAAACATGCTGCGAACTTCAGAAAGTGCAGCCTTTTAGAAGAGACTAAACTGGAAAGTAGAAATCACTAAACAGAACTGGGGTTTTTAGCTAAAACTAGGACACCAATATGCTGTGTCTTCTCTGTGGTAATGACGAAGGCTGAATATGAGTGATTTTGGCTTCACACCCCATCGTGGCTTCGGCGTTCCCATTGACTACAGGATAAAATGTCAGGTCTTCAGCTGCAGGAGATGCCTTGAAGGACAAGGCATACAGATTTGGAAGGGGTTATGGATTTGCATTTATCAAATTCTGGTACTTTATCAGAAGATCTTTAAGATAATGGGCATATGTTAAAACGAGAGTGTTTGGTGGACTATGGGTAAGTAGGTGCAGTGTGCTGTAAACCATCCCTGCTGTGATGGAGTTCACTCGTGTGTGTGTGTCCTGCATTCACTTGTGTCCTGCAGTAGGCTCTGAAAATACCTTTCCGACAAGCTTAGTCCTGTTTGTAAGATTACCAGAATTTGGACCAAACTTTTTTGTAGGTTTTTTTTTTTTCTTGGAGTGTTCACTGGTACAATTATCTAACCAGTACCAAAAAAGAGTGAGGGGAGCAAATGTTTGTATTTGAAGTATCAGTCATAAGAATTTTGTTCTTAATGTTGTGTTATATGTAAAAATTTCAAGCTACGCACCTGAAGTTATAAATTACATTATAGTATGAAATTATTATTACAGAGTAAGAAATCTGTGTTTTAATATAAAAGATAATTTAAACATTAGCAATTGCTAAACCTGGTTGAAGCAGTGTTTGCTTAGAGACCATTAAAAAGAAATTTTTAGTGTTTGTATGTGTTTAAGGATAATGTGTTTATAATGTAGTGTATGCTCATTCTCTTCTCTAGAGCCATTCAGTTGATTTGCATTGATTACTTCCCGCTCCTTCCTTCTCCCTTTCTTTATGCTTGTCATTTAAAAAATAATTTAAAAAATAATTAAAAATATCACTCTTGTCCTTATCACAAACCTTGCTTTCAATACGTCATATGACATTCATTCACACATTTTAAGGGGTTTAAAATGGCAGCTCTTTATCGTTTAAACATGATGAAAAATCTTATAATTCTTCTGAAACTTAAGTAAATAGAAGTGCAAGTTACAAGGTTTGTTGCACTTTGAACTCTTTTCCAGAATGATGCTATTGTAATCACTTTGTATTGAAGTATTTTGCTCTTGTTCTGAGTTAGAGATTTATACAGGCACACACGAATAAATGAGAAAGGACAGAAGCAGCAGTGGGAGAAGAGGCTTACAGGGAAAGCAAAGTGCTCTTAACAGCTGGAATAGATGGAGGGTGGCAGAAACATCATCAGTGTGAAGGTACTCTCAGTGCTGGGTGTAAGTAAGTTGACTGGTTCCTCCATCTCCTCGTGGATGGAAACAGATTATGTGAATTACCTGTGCAAGATTAATCTAAAGTTAATCTAAGATTACCTGTGCAAGATTAATCTAAAAAGTGTCATTTTCCAAGACTGGGCAAACATGAAACATGGAGCAGGAAACAACCAACACCTATCAAAGCAAGTAGATGCAAAAAATTCGGGGACAAGGGATGATGCTCCTTAAAAGCCACTCTGTATCTTGTAACAACTTAATCCAGAATTCCCATTAACATCTAGTTTACTGAGCTAAATGGCTAGCAAAGGGAGCAGTAATGGGATTGTCCTCAGCAGCTGTCTTTTCTCGTAACTCACAATTCATTAATGGAATATTACAGAATACATGTGGAAGTTCATTCAGTTCTAGGCTTTCAATTCGTGGACCTCGTTAAATGTTAGAGCGATCCTCCTGTATATTACCAGATCTGCCGATGTCACTGTTCTGCCACTTCTGCAGTGTGTGTGTGGAGTAGCAGTACTCCAGCCAATTTGCTATAGACACTTTCTTATGCAAGACTTTATCTGTTGATTTGCCGTTAGTACACCAAGATTTTGTGATGAGTCTTTGGAAAGTAGTATTATCTTTCATTGTAAGAAACACTGGATGTGCAGAAGGGTCTTAATTCTGTATCATAGTCCTCATTGTTTCAAAAATGAGTTTGTTGTTCATTTGAAGCTGATTTCAAAAGCAGTTCATTCTTAATTCAAATAAAGATGTTAAAAACCTTACGGTTCTTAACAGGAATGATTTCTTACATTGGTAAAATGCTACAGTTTGTTACACATGGAATTTTAAGTTTATAAGCAAAATCAATGTAAGGACAGCAGGTATGTTTCAGTAATTGATGCCGTTTCCTAAGTCTGTAAAAACTGGGTGTGAGGTCTAAGGAAAGTCTAATGATGATACTAGAATTGGCTGGGTTTCTGTTAACAGAGAAACTACATTCTTCTTTTTTTGTGTAAGTTTATTATCAATAATGCACTTGTATTTTGTATTTTGTTAATTATAATTTCAAGTAATTTTTAAAGAAATACTTAAAAATGTGAGATTGTTTTACAGTCAGAATTAATCTTTGATGTTTTAAAATCTGCTTTTATCTGTTTGGTTTTGATGACAAGCAGAAGTTTTATAAAGAGATATTTACTTGTGGACTGTTCTTTAAAAGGCCCTTAATTAGATTTAATCTTCCTAATTTTATCTCATTAGGTGCTGAGTAAGTTTGTCTCTAGTGACCATTTAACTGCTTGGATGATTAAGGGCATATTCTTTTTTGGCTCTTGCCTGAGATGAGAGGATTGCAGTGGCTTTAGCAGTTTCTGATTTTTAATTTTTTTTTAATGCCAGTTCATTTTTAAAGAAATAGTGAAATTATTTGAGTCCATGCTTTAAAAAATATTTTCCCTTTGAAAACACAGTAATTTATTCTATAAAATATAAAAATGCTAAAAATGCAATTAAAATGTTTTTCTGCAGGGTTTCTTCCAGATATGATAGTTAATGATGACAGCAAACTACATGGCAGCAAAAAAAACCCAAACCACTTCGGGTGGCTGCCAGACCCCCACCCAGATCTCCTATCACTCCCTTCTGCACCAGGACAGGGGAGAAGATTAGATGAAAAAGCTTGTGGGTCGAGATGAGGACAAGGGAGATCACTTGGCAATTACTGTCATGGGCAAAACAGAAGTGGCTTGGAGAAATTAATTTATTTCCAATTAAAAATAAATTAGGATGGTGAGAACCAAAGGCAAAATTTAAAACACCTTCCACCCACCTCTTCCTTCTTTTCAAGCTCAGCGTCACTCCTGACTGTTCTGCCTCCTCCCCCCAACTTTTTTTTTTTTTCCCCCAATTCACAGTGATTAGACATTTTAAGTGTTATGCCAGTTTCAAGTCGAAGAGGGCATTTGGTTTTAGTCTGCTGTAAGAAAGGGAGAGATTTGGATTGTGGTTATCAGTACAAAACTAAACTTTAACAGGTCTGATAGAAACAAGCTGTTGAAGTGAACATCCTGAACAATACAGCATTCAAAGTTTTTATAAGAAAAACGCTGACAGGTTACAATAAAGGAAAGAGAAGGAACATTGAATCAGTCATGCCACACTTGTTTCCAGGAAGGTGATTTTTAAATCGTTTTTGGGACTCAGGGTGAATTTGATTGATAGTTGACTGATTTTAAAGACCCCTAACATCAGCACTGTAAGGGATGTGTATCAGGCATCAGAGGTGGGGAGAACCTGCAGCTAATGCAAAGTCAAAAAAGTTATCTTGCAGACATATTGGAAATGGACAAAAATGAGCAACTCTAAACCTTTGTGTGTGACTCCTTGAGTCCTTTCACTAAAGAAATAGACACAAAGTATTTTATCTTGAACAAGTATGCTCTCTCTTTATTCAATGTGTTTATCTTGTGAGCAGGTAGATGCTACAGCATGTACTTGGTTGAGGTGCAGATCCGAAGTATTGAAATACTGCAGGGAATGGATGACATGAGCAGAATACGGGGAAATGGACTTGGCCGTTTTAAGTTCCATACGTGAAATATTTTAGTTCAGGAGGAAAAAGCAAAACCGAAAACAGCATCTAAGAGAGTCTGTACACAGCTGTCTAGTTTTGCTTCAGGGACAACCATACTCTGCCACCAGACTTCCTAGATTTTGTGCAAGCATTTGCATTGCTGCTTAGAAAAAAATATTCCTGGTTGGAAAGTGGAGTAGACTCAGTCAGTAATTGGGTGAAGGGAAAGAAATCCACAGGTTGCTTCCACAGGTACTTTGTGATTCAAAATGTTATTCAGTTACTTATCAGGACCATATTGTACCAGATACTGTAGAAGAATATCCCAGTGGTTTATTATGTAAGGATAAGACAAAAGTCAATGGGTGAGTATTAAGCACAGGAAAACATTATTTATCAGTATGATTAGTTCAGCTATGGCTTTCCACATATTTTGTAGGAGGAGAGAGATGGAAGATAATGTTTTTCTATAGAAATATCTGTCTGGTCTCTGTGGGATGTCATTGGGGAAGTCTCATAAATTCTCACCTGAAAATCTAATGCTGTGGGTTAATCATGGATACTGTGCTGTTGCTGTCTGTGCTGCAAGGCTAAATGAGGGCTCACAGTGAAGGATGGGGAATGGAAAATGAAACAGATAATGCCTGAAAAGGTGTTCCAGTAGAGAGGAACCTCTTTCAGGTAAGACTTGTTACATGAGTCATCTTTGCAAGAACATTTGGATAGTTCTGGATGGCGGAAGTTTATCTTTCTCAAGGCCTAGGAAAAGGATGTTGCTATAATCTGTACAGTTGCTGTTGACTACTCTCTTCCTCAGCAGTCGCTGATGTTTTTCACCAGCCTTCTACCAACAGAGTGTAACTATATTTTTGGCCTGTAATAATTTAGCAGGGTATATGAGTAAGAGTGCATGGCACAATACACGGATGTTATAGATCACGGAATAACTACCTTCTTGTACACTGCCCTTTTTCTCTATCAGTAATCACTCTGTCTTGAGGAATGGAAGCCTTTATTTGTCAGTGGCAGCAGAGCCTGTCTCTGAGAACAAGTGACTGCAACACAGCAAGAACTGGATGCTAGAAATGGATTGATAACTCACTTGCTCCCAGTTAATTACAGCCTTCTCTGGTGAAGCTGGAGATGCTAGTGGACAGATAACATTACTGCCTCTATCTTTTTCCCCACTATTTACCCACCACAAGACTATAAACTACAGAAACTTGTTACAAGTAATTTTTCAAAGACAGCCCTGCTCTGTTTTTGCAAAGCAATGCACTCCCCAAACCTGCCATCTCCCTTTAAGTATTACTGCACTGTCAGTTTCCTCCAGTTTACAAGCTTGCTTTGCAATACTAGGTTCTGTGATTTTGTGTGGTTCTTAAAATCTCCGAACTCCAAACCTGTTGGCAAATACAGATATTGCTGGCATACCTTTCATTGTAGGTGAATGCTGAGGATTTGAAGTTTTATAGCCGTTGTCACTGCAGTAGTGCATTTGGTGCAAAGACCTAAAAGGTATAAAGAGCTAGGAGTAAATATATTCAAATGTATTGCTGGAAAAATGTATTTTTTAAGCTATTGTGAATTTTGGAGGGCCTGATTTCTTTGGTGGATTTTTTCATCTCCTCAGAGGTAAAGACATCCCATATGGTAGTACAACTAACGCATTTTTGCACTGATCTTCTCAGTTCCTCTTCTATTTCCACACTTCAGTTTTTATGACCACTGGTCTCCCTGCTTTGCCAATAAACAATACTTACAGGCTGTGAAAAGGTTTCTTCTGGAGGAAAAGGAACTGAACAGCTTCTGTCAGGACTGATGTAAGCATTTCAAAGTAGTGCCATTTGGATGAAGTTGTCAGAATGGACCCGATCAGATAGGCAAGAAAGGAACATGCAGCTGACATGTCTTTTGTCATGGGAATCAGTATTGCATCACGTAAAGTTTCTGGCGCTGGAAGTCCCCTTAATTCTACTGCTTTCTTCTCTTTCAGGTGTGTATTAGGCTATATGCAATATCTGTTTCAGGAAGACTGTATTTTACTGATCCTAGTTTTATAAAACTCCCTAATGTACCGTTACTGCCTATATGAAGGCTCTTACTGTTTGATTGTAGTTCTCCAAGTTTAAAAGTATCTTGTATGTTAATTGAACTCTTGTGTTTTTTTGAGGAGACCTTTAGTGGTGAAGCTCTTAAAGCTCTACTTTGTGGCTGCAGTGGAATATTACTTTTAGTCAGCTACAGGAAGAGATGTTTCTAAGCATGCTGTGTACAAAATGCAAGTTATTCTGGCTTCACTTCTGGGTATGCACAGATCTGGTGCTCAAATCCATTGTTTTTGACTTTTACAGGTTGAGTTTAGGCAATTTTTCTTTATCTGAAGACAAATGAAAACAAAAAAACCACTGAAATTTCCTTCTTGGACAAACATCGGAAATTAATTACGCTTGGCTCCAGTGAATAACCATAATTAATGTAGGGATTAAATTGGCCATTAGTGCTCTGCCTTTTCATTTTTCTTCTCCTAGATCATGCGGTCATGACTTTTTCCAGTGAAACTTCTTTTAAATTCTGCAGTAAGTATGGCTTTGAGGGGAAGAGTGGTTTTCAGCATTTCACTATATTTGCTGCATGACTGATGCAGCCTGATACGACTTATCACAACATGACTTCATCAGAAAAAAGCTGAGAAAACAAAAGTCAGTTCCTGGAAGCTAATGCTGAGAAAACCAGCATTAAGAGCAGAGCAATAAAAACGCATGCTTTTAAAAATAGCTTCTCTCCTCTTATTCACTTTCCACTTAAAAGAAAAAAAGCTTGCTAATAGAACCTTGGCAAGTAGTAAACTTTTAAATAGGATCCTGGGTTTGGAGGCTGTTCTCTAGTGATCAGGCAAAGGGGAAAAATAATAAAAAAAAAAAAGATATTGCTTTGGCTCTTTTTTGTGGGAGAGGAATCTCTTAATAGGGGACAAAGGCTAATTATTAGCAAAATAACTGTGAAGCTTGTAGATTTTAAATGCTGTTGCCATCTTCGCAGTTACTTAAAGTAATCTGAAGGTTGGAAGCATTCATATGCAGTAACCTAGCCTTTCAAGATTATTTGCATTCGATTTTTATTTTTTTAATAATTAATTTTCTGAGTTTCTGTTCTTATGGCTTTTCTTCTCCAGCTAATAAATTTAGTGCAAGTCAAAAATAGAGCACAAAATAAAGCACTCAGTAGTCAGAAGTATTTCAGCATTTTATAGATATTCAAGCATGTAAATACATTGAGGAGCGTAATTAGTTTACTGAAGTTGCACTGCTAAGCTCTTCTATGGCAAGATGAGAAGACAGTGGAACTGCTAACTGATGTCTATAATGAGTTGAATTCCGTATTTAACATGGTAAGAGTGAGTTTATTTGAATGCTCATTATACTGGAAACAAATCTGGAGCATTTTTGAAGCTGTTTCAAGGCCTTAAAGTATCTAAGGAGATACTCCTTAATGCAATGTTTTCGTGTTTCAAAACATAATGTGTGCCCTAGTCCTTAGTATTCAATATAACATTATTTTACTGGCTTTCTGCTTTTAACGTCTCAATAAAAAGCGAGAATTAAGGTGGGATTCTAGCAGAAGAGACCACTAACAGCGTGGTGTCAAAGTGAGTGCTATATTATTTTAGTAAGCTGATTTCAGTTCAGGATGCAATAAAGAGTATGATGAGAGTCTATCAGCATGAAAAAAGCAACATGCTGGCAAGGAGACTGAGAGATGTAGTGTGAATTCAATAACCAACACTAACATGTGTGGCAAATCATTTATTTTGTGGATCATTCAGTGTGAGTATATAAAATTTCTCTTTCTTCCAAAAGGCAAGGGGCACAGGGGATAAGTGAGCAGGGGCTTTTGGTCCAGATGACCTCTAGAAGTCCATTCTAAACCTCCCTTGGCAAAAACTAAGGCTATCTCCTCACCTTGCTACACTCACCTTGCTCCATCCTCCTTTCAGGTAGTTATAGAGAGTGAAAAGGTATCTCCTTGCCTTTTTTTTTGCAGGCTGAACAACCCCAATTCCCTCAGTCACTCCTCATAAGACTTGTTCTCCTAGTCTCCCGGCTGTGTTGCACTTCTTTGGACACAGTCCAGTATCTCAATGTCTTTCTTGGAGTGATGGGCCAAAAACTGAACACAGGACTTGAGGTGTGGCCTCACCAGTGCTGCATACGGGGGGACAATCACTGCCCTAGTCCTGTTGGCCTTCTTGGCGACCTGGGCACACTGCTGTCTCCTATTTAGCTGGCTGTTTGATAACACTTCCAGGTTCCTATAGTCAGCTTTCCAGCCACTCTTCCACAAGCCTTTAGTATTGTACGGGTTTGTTGTGACCCAAGGGCAGGACCTGGCACTTGGCCTTGTTGAACCTCATGCAGTTGACCTCAGCCCATCGATCCAGCCTGTACAGATCGCTCTGCAGAACCTTCCTACCTTCAACACTCCCACCCAACTTGGTGTCATCTGCAAACTTACAGAGGGAGCATTTGATCCCTTCATCTAGATCACTGATTAAACAGAACTAACCTCAGTACTGAGCCCTGGGGAGCACCATTTGTGACTGACCATCAAATGGATTTAACTCCATTCACCAGCACTTTGGGCCTGGCCATCCAGCCAGTTTTTAACCCAGTAAAGACTACGCCCATCCAGGCCCTGAGCAGCCAGTTTCTCCAGGAGGATGCTGTGGGAAACAGTGGCAAAGGCTTTACTAAAGTCTAGGTAGACAAATTTAAATGTGTTATTTGCTAGTTAGGAGAATTAAAAGAAATTCGCTTTGTAGTATTTTATAATCCTTTCTCAAATAATTCAAAGTGAGTTAATATCCTAAAAGGCATGTGACTCATTGGGAAAAATTAAGTCACCACTTTCAGTGGATGCAATTCTTGTTCTTGTAAGCATATCTTTTGTTCTTGTAAGCATATCTTTTGTTAGTGAGAGCTGCCAGCTACCTACCATTTTTAAAGGAATTATAGTGTATTATTGGCTAATAATTACCTTGAAGCTTTAAATAGATCCAGAGAATAACACTAAGTTTGATATTACAGGTGGATCCTTTGACTTACGTAATGCAAGTGCTGAATGTCAGCTCTAGAAATCTTGTTCAACTGCATTAATAAAATAGGATGCATTTGGGCTAATGTGTAGCCAGCTTTTGTAAATGACATGGCACATGTACCTAACTCAAGTTTAGGTTCGTGTTATTGCCAAAAACTTTTGAATTTGGAAGATGAAACAAATTTTATGGTGATGTCATGCAGGTGAATTTTTTCATTGCTTATTAGAAGCCTGGAGAGCAGTCTCCCCATGTGGATGTATCAGAGTATGCTAAAAAAATCCAACTGACTTTTCTGTATTTCCAGTGTGATTTTTTTGCAGCTGGAAGATGTATTTTATTTTGGCTATGTTGCTGCTTGTTTGGTAGTTGGCAGCTCAGAAAGTCCAGACAGTTACTTTTCACCCTTATGAACATGTTTCTTTCTGAGCTCTCTTTGCCTTCTCAGCATGGTCATGGACAACTTAATTTGGTTCTTTGAAATAAGCATCAGCAACATGTCAAGCCAGTTACTACTGAAGAAAAATACCTTCAAGAAGCCTATTAAAAAACATAAACCTATAAAAATGTGTGACCTAGAAATATTTATTTTTCAAATATTTTGAAGTGTGAGTGTTCTTTTTCAGATTTTATTTGGGGTCTGTATAGAATATATGCGTGGAAAATGCCTTTTTTTTTTTCCCCAAAGGTTTCATCTAGCTTGAGGCAGGGATAGGAAAAGAAAGAGGAAGTGGAAGAATATGACTAAAGTGCAAACACAGCTTTGACAACAACTTTAGTGGTTTTACTGATCTGAGTGTTTTTGCAGAGGTAAGCCTTCCTTTCCTCTTTTAGCATTAATATATGTTATCACATGGCTGGCATCTCTTGTTTCCTCAGTCACTCTTCCTCCCATCTTCCTTGCAAGTGGAGAAGAAACATTTGTTCAGGAAATACTTTTCAGCTTGCTCAAGTGATTTGACAGTTTTAATATTGTAATAAGCAGTGTTTGAAAGCTCAGTTTAGGCACCATCTGCAAGCATATAATTTATTTTCAGACAATGTAGATAAATACTTAGAGAAGCTACTTATCTTACTTAAACTACCATCTTAGACTTAGTACTTCCTTATTTGCATCCTTGTTTTCTTTGACATCTGTGTATCAGTTGGGCAGTTTAGGTAATGCAAGATCTCTTGGGAGGGTTTAACCAATTTCTTGAATGCAAATTTATTTTTTTTGGTAACATATCTGACAGTGCTGAGTAATGTTAATATTTTCTCTATGAGATTGGTGAATCTGCCTCTGGTATATTGAGATTGTTGAGTCCTATCAGTTGCAGGTTTCTGTAACGAGGTTATGGGAACCTATGGGTGATCACCTAGTTCTCTACTTCTGTTAAAAATTAATTATTTTTTTCACTAAATGTCATTTAAACATGTTGAAAAATGTAACTCTGAAACACATTCTATTTCTCCATTACTCAAAAAAAGCTAAATTATTGTGGTAATTGAAAACATATATCCCAAGGCAAAGATCTTATGCAAATGCCCTTAGCATTCCTTAGGAGCAGGGTTTAGAAACTTACAATATACAAGGTGAGGAATTAGGCCTAAAGAAACAGAGTGTTATTTAAGGGGACGATAAAAAGGAATCCATTTTGAATACTTCCTGTAATCCCCAAAGACAAAGCTGCTGTCTTCCAGAGAGCATTGAATATGAATCCTAGCTATGTTTTTCTGCTCTCCTTGTGGGCCTTGCTGAGGTAAGCAGCTGTACAGTGTATTTTTTTTGCATCTCATGGGTATTGTCTAAGCTTACTGATGAACAGCATGATGTGATGTTGTAAAAACAATATTGAGTTTTTCCAGTAATTAAGTTGTCCCATCCATAGGGAACTGCCTGTCCACTGTTGGAGGAGATGATGTTGGGTCAGGTTGGTGTTCCTGAGGCTGTCCACTGCCTCTTACCTGCCTGGCTTGGCAGTGCCCCTTCAACAGCCATAATGGAGTTTGTTCATTTGGGAGGGGTGTGATGACATACCCACTCTGTAGGGGAGTTGCATAGGCAGCCTTGCAAATCAGCACATAAGCATTATAATTTCACATCTTCACAGTGTAGGTGGTTTTGGCAGAAATACTCCAAACATTACAAAACTTGTACATAAGTAGGTCCTGCTTTGCTTTCAGTTTAATCTCTGGGCCAGCCAGAGCACTTTATTTGAGAGAGTTTATCTAAAACTGCTGCTCTTGCTTTGCCTGGAAGTCCTGGAAGGCTCTTCCTGCTCAGCTCTAATGAAGAGTTATAAACCAAGGAACAGTGTGTTGTGTTATCATTTATGGAGCGCTGTTTTGGGTTGGGGTTATTTTTGTGTTCTTTTAGCAAATGAAGTGGAATAAAGGCTAAAAAGATTCCAGATGATATCACTAATTCTTTAATTTCTATGTTACAGAGTACACAGAAGATGGTGGTGAAGAAAAATATACTTACACTTGTATTTCTCCATGACTAGAGGCAGATACAGCAGATACAAACTGAAGGACATCTGTCTGTGCTGCCCATGTGTGCCCTACTATTTAATCTCTTTGCAGAGTATTGCAGATGTGCAGTGGTTGATTTAGAAGGTTAGAGAGGAGAAGAATAACAGCCATAATTAAAAAGGATTTATTTTCTGAGCAATGTTTTTATTTCTTCATTTCCGTCCCCTGAGCGTATGTCAGGGATGCTGAACACCCTCAGTTTCCTCTTAAGGACAAGGGAAGTATATTCCTGATGCGCAGTATTGCTCAAAGCTAGCTATGTGTGATTTGTCTTTTTAATCATAAATGACGATGGTAGTTTCTGAGACAGAAATTTTAATAGCTATTTTGAAGAAAAAAATATTTATTCTTAGTTAATAAACATTTTAGGACCATTGTCCTGGCCTATTTAACCAAAGATAGTTTAATGCCTGAATGCCTAGAGACTGGTTTTGTTCTGGTGTCATTTTTTTAAGGTTTTGGAAATTTGACATGACTTTTAGTGACTTGCCTTTACGTCATCTTTCTCATCATATTTTACCAAAACCTGTTTTTTCTTAAAAAAAATAAAAATTAAAATAAAGTTGCTCATCTCACTTCACAAAATGACATTTACCTGAATTAGACTTCAAAAGGTATAAAACCAAGGAAGCTAGGCAATGTAACCTGTAACTCCTTCCCTTCCCTATTGTCTTCTTTGACCATGAAAAATAAAAAGGTTAATTTACCTAAAACTTTAATTTGCAGGACTTCACCAGTGAACTGAATACCTAATCTATTAAAGTACGGATCAATACAAATGTAAAATTCCTAGGTATGAAGTCTGAAGTCTGTGTAATCTGTAAACACGTCCTTCTTCTTTTTACAGAGTTCATGCTAGAGGGAAGAAGTGGGAGGCTTTGTTGGTCCCAAAGGCTGGCTGTGGGCCTGGGTGATGGGAACACCTTAGTGTAGAGACTGATTTCCCATTTTCCTGCTGCATGCTGAGAGTGAAAGAAGTAGTATATCAACAGGGCGGCTTCCTAAATGGAAAAGGCATTTTTAATTCCTGATTTTGGTGAGATGACCTTATCTGGACATTAGGTACCTACCCAGTGGCTCTACCAATCCCTCTTCTCAATGGGACAGGGGGAGAAAATATGATGTAACGTTTGTAGATGGAGATAACAGCATGGAGAAAACTCACCAATTACCATCATGGACAACCCGGGCTTGACTTGGGGAAAATTAATTTGTTGCCATTTAGTAACAGGGTATGGTAGTGAGTAATAAAAGCAAAACTAAAATCACTTCCACTTTCCCCTTCTTTCCAGGCTCATCTTAATTTCTGACTCTTCTACCTTCCACATGTGATCAGTGCAGGGGGGTGGCAAATGGGCATTGTGGTCAGTTTATAATTCTTTGTCTCCATTCCTTCTTCCTCCTTACTCTCTTTCACTGCTCCAGCATGGGTTTCTTCTCATGGAATAACAGTCCTTCACAAAGTCAGTCTTGATGGGGCTCTGAGCAACCTGATCTAGTTAAAGATGACCCTGCTCACTGCAGGGTGACTGGACTAGATGACCTCTAAAGGTCCCTTCCAGCCCAATACATTCTATGATTCTGTGATTCTGGCTTTTCCAATGTTGGGTCCTTCCCATGGGCTGCAGCTCTTGCAGAACTGCGCCAGCATGTGTCCTTTCCATGGGCTGCAGTCCTTCATGAGCAGACTGCTCCAGTGTGGGTCCCCCATGGTGTCACAGGTCCTGCCAGCAAACCTGCTCATGCATGGGCTCTCCAGGATCACAGCTTCCTTCAGGGCACATTCAACTGCTCTGGTGTGGTGTCATGCACAGGTTGCAGAGTGGATGTCTGCTCCATCGTGGACCTTCATGGGCTGCAGAGGAACAGCTTGCCTGTCCACAGTCTTCTCCTTGAACTTCAGTAGAATATCTGCTCTGGAGCCTGTAGCACCTCCTTCCTCTGCTTCTTCACCAACCTCGGTGTCTACAGGGCTGTTTCTCTTACAATTTATTTTCCTCTTCCCTCCCAGTTGCTGTTGCACTGTACTTTCTACCTGTTCATGAGGGGGGTGAGACACTGGAACAGGTTGCCCTGAGAGCTGTAGATAAGTAAAGTACTATTTCTTTCTTCTGGAAAGGTAGCGTGGTTTCAGTTTAGTGGTTTGATAATATAAATGGGCAAACCAGAATGTTGTTTGCAAAGTATTTTTAAGTTCTTCCTGTTCAAGACTTGTTCAGAGGTCCAGCTTTGTAGATTGACTCCAGTACTTACCATCCTACTTACTTGTGAATGAATTTCATTATTATTTCTTACTTTTTGTGTCTTGTTTGGCATGTTACATTCTTCAGAAAAATCTGTAAATAAAAACATTTTATTGACAAATTTGCATGAAAGGATGAAGTATCAAGCCGTTTCAGTCGAGTACTCAGTTCCATTTGTTTTTTATAAGGCAAGACAGCAGGAAGCTTGGCAAACAAGCATAACTTAATTTGCTTTCCAAGATGTAAATGCCTCTTGAAGTGAAAAGACCCACTCTGTTACAAAACTAAAATTAGATTGCATATAATATATTCAAAGCTGGCAAAATAAAAGTTGCTTCATGATGAATGTCATTCTAGTTGATAGGAAACTTATTTTTAAATCTTTTTTATGTGGTCTTTTTATGTGATCTTTTTTAGTTTAAGTTTAAGCTGGAGTTGAGTACATCAGAGTCCTGTTCTCTGATGGATTTATATATCTTTTTATCTTGAAATAAAATAAAATAAAGGGAAGTGAGGAAGTAGCTGGAAAACTTGTTACACATGCCAATATGTGTGAGTTGCTGCATTTTTTGACATGGCCTCCACAGCCTTAACCCGTGAGAGTTTTCAAACCCAGCAATGGATGAGAGAAATCTCAGAGAGCACAGCTTCCTGCCTAAACCAGGCTTTTCTGCAATGAGTCTGCCCCATGTCAAACCACATGTTAAATTTTTACTGATACTTGCATTTTATTTTTTTCTCACTTTTGTTTCAGACTGGCTCATGTGCCACTAGAGACTTAGAAGCGCTGAGTCTCTTAGGACATGTTAGCTGTGATGCAGGTGCCACAGGAACAAGGTCAAAACAAGTCCAGGCCAAAGCAGGTGTAGTTAGGTGATGCTGCACCACTTAAGCGTGTCTTGCTGGCTTGCTTCTGAGCCTTCTGGGAGTTTTCCAAATAAAATGTAGCAGCTCTGTGGGATGCATCTCTCTGACACCACAGGTTTAAGCAAAATATTGCAGTCTTTGGTATCTGATAACCATATCTTGCATTCTCTGTACTGCACTAAAGTGTTGTTTACTGAGATTGAAAGTGCTCAGCCCACTGAGTTAGGTATCAGTGTAGAAAATGATGCACCTAGTGGGAGTGCACCCTGTTTCAATCATGGCTGCATATGCATATGTTTCAAACACATGATGTTTGCTCCAGGCTGACTCTGTGTGGCAACAGAAAATTAAATACAGACATGCCGTGTGGATGATTTCACACCTACCGGAACTATCTTTTTAGACATCTCTTCCACAGTATATTTCCTTGCTTTTCATTGATCTTCCTAAAAGTTAGTTTGCTATTCCATAAAGGTCCCCATTGTGAGCATTATGCCACTTCGTGGTAGAAGGTAAGCAAACTAGAAATAAACATGTATAGTACTTTGGAACTTCCTTACTTATTCTTTGTCTTCAGCCAGTACTGGTTTTACTAATGATCTTCTTGTTTATAATCTGATTTCCTTTAAGCCTTACATCACTTATCTTTGTTTAAATCTTTATTCAATGACGTGTCCTTCCTCAGATGGTTACTTTTATACCTTTTTGATATGCTGAAGCAGATATCTGAATGGATTACCCATAACCACAGCTTGAGCATGAGATTGACTTAGGGGCAGAAAGTGGGTCATGTCAGGCTAGCCTGAGAAATATAAGGATTTAAAATAACTTGCTTTATCCAGTGTTTTGTTTCAGTTGTGATTTACTAAAATAATTATTAAAATAGATGCTACTCAATTTCACTTTTTCTCTAAATAACACCTTTGCCAAGACAAGTATCAGTGTAGATGAATATTAATGTGTATATATATAACCTCCTAGATTTATTAAGGGGAGCTTTTCACATCTTAGAGTGATTCTCTTACTTTAATGGCTTGTGTTCAATGTGTATATTAAAAGGTGGACTTTAAAAGGCAAACAGTTTTAATACATGTGCACATATATCTGTTCATATCTGGGACAGAAGTAGTGGCACACATAGTTGCACAGCAGTTACACAACCTGGTGCTGCAGGTAGACGTACAGCTGTAGCTTGCAGAGCAGACATTCCCCATTTACCAGTAGTACAGTTCCTAAATTCTATTATTAATTACTTTTCCATAGTTACTCCAAATACAACAAAATATGTGTTGCACTTATTGACCCAAAATAATCATAAAGCAAGTGAACAGAATTACCTGTGTAATGTGTGTGGAATGTATAGTTTGTATCATTGCTCCTTATATGAAGACATGGTATTGATTTATTAATCAATTAGTACAAATTTACAAGACTTTCAGACATGTTATACGAACAAAACAAATGCTTGGCCTGTGTTACTCATTGATAAGTTTAGTATTTGTATAAAACTATCTACATAAAATCTATTCAGTGAAATCTTTATATTTTGTCACTTGATTATTTACGCACACATATGCATAAGGCACTATATCCTGCCTGAAGTAAATGAATTTCCATAGCTTGTTAGTTTTCTTGGTTTTGTCAGGAAGAAAGGTGCAGATAATTTACTAGTAATTTTATTGAGGCATAAAGTTGACTATTACCTAAAGGAGAGTATGTTTAGCACATTATGGCTTGTGTACACAGGCTGTGAGGTTCAAAATACTAACACGATGTAATTTTAGTAGAAGAAAAAAGCTGATGCATAATTCTATTAGAATGCTTTACATAACTGTAAACCTTTGGTTCCTCAGAGCTGGATCAGTCAGGGAATTTCTGTCATGCAGGTTCATGCAAATGTCTCAGAAGAGTGAATGAAGTGCTTGCTCTGTGACTTGCTTTGCAGTTCTTTAAAAAAACCCAGTTAACAAAAATGACAGAATTTTTAAAATATTTGGTTTTGGTTTAGGTGAAAGGCAGGAGGTCGCTGTCAACCTCTATAAAAGTAGGTGCTTCTATAAAAGTAGGTATTTGAAACTCAAGAGAATTAACACCACACCAATGCTAGTTCCTTTTCTTCTGCTCTGCAAAGTGTGATATAAATTCTATTTATATTTGATAATAGGGAATTGTGACCTTTAGAAAACCTGAGTTCAGGAAGGATGAAAGCTGGTATTAAAAGTGAAAGGTTGGCTGCAAATACAGGGAGAAAGGCATACACTTTGAAAGCTGATGTTTATGTGAAAAAGCAAAATGTTACATTGATGTTTATTTGATAATTAATTAACACTATGCCAGGTGTAATCATAATTGAAATGACTTGTATGTTTCCTTTCTAACTGCTGTATTGTGTTCTTTTTAATACTTGATGACTTTCATCTACCTAACAGCTTTTCTAAAGATATGTTTGGTGGGATACTTGATGAAAACAGATCAGTTTTTTTGTAGAATCCTCTTTAGATTTGTATATGTTTTGCCTTTTCCACACCTCTACAAAGATTTCTATAAATTACCTCAAGACAAAGTCAGTAGCATTTTAAGACTTTTTTTTCTTTTGTTTTTGAAGCATGTTGTGACAAACTAGGTGTAATCTGAAGCGTATGTAAGTAGAGTTGATTTGCGGAGAGCAATGGCGTACAGGCAGGTCTTCCTGACAGTGGCACATTGTTGTATTGCAAAATGGAATGCAGTATGGGGATTTCTGAGGCAGTAGGAACTCTAAGTAGTTATAAATGTCAGTTGAGTATCACAGGAGAAAGCTTCAGCCTGGACAAATCTCACCATGAAATGATAAAAAGCATGTGATTTATTAGTTTATTTTTATTTTAAAATTATATGGTCATGCTTTCAGAGGTGGTAAACTATTCTGTAAACTTGAGTGGTACTTCAGTGCTACAGTGATAAGTTTTTTTTAAATGAGTAAAATAAAAACAGCTGGGTGTCATGGTGTACAGTGGAAGTCCATAATCCCTGAGGAGCCTGTGCCGCCACTTACCTGTCCTCTTGGGGAAAGTTTTCTTACAGCAGGGCCTAGCGTGTCATGTCCCAATTCCTGATGCTTGTCCATATGGCCTATATAGGTTGGTGACACACTGGAACAGGTTGCCCAGAGTGTGGATGCCTCATCTCTGGCAGTGTTGAAGGCCAGGCTGGATGGGGCTTTGAGGAACCTGATGTAGTGGGAGGTGTCCCTGCCCATGGCAGGGGGGTTGCAACTAGATGATCCTTAAGGTCCTTACAAACCCACACTGCTCTATGATACTGTAAATGAAAAACAGTCTGCCAACAATATTTAAAATCAAGTGTTTTTATTACCAAAGCCAGACTATTATTAACTGGACCTAAAGCATTAAAACTATTCAACAAAGGTGTTCCTTTCTGCGTTGACATCCACTTCTTACATGCATGATTCTCTGTGTTGATAACTGATGATAAAATTGCAATACTTAGATCTCTGTTTCCTGCAGTGGAAACATCACAGCTTGATCTGAGCATTAACTACATCTAGCAACTGGAGTTCACAATGCAAGTAGGATTCTCAGATGTGTTAAGAGGAGGTTTGAAGCTAAAAAATATGAAAAAGATATGTTAAAAATTATTAATTTGGAGCACCATGTCCAATTTTAGACTGCTTTTCAAAGGGAAAGAACTTAATAGGAAAATTTTCCTTAGTAGGAAAAGACTTAATAGTATCAGGTAAAAAATAGATTAGAATGGCTAGTCCACAGTGAGATTTACTGCATATGAAAGTGGAGATTACAAATTAAAAAAAAAATCATGATATGAGTAAAGCATTCAAATTGTAAATGCTTATGAAAATGAATGCCTTCTTCTGTTGTATGAAGAAGTGAAATTATTATGGAATAGAATTATTTATCTGCAGTCCCAGTCTGTAACAGCCTCTGCTGCATTGGATCACCAAGAAGCGGTTTACAGATATTTTATTTTCAGTATTAACACATGTGACTAGTTGCTGAAGTTTAAAATAAGTAGATTTATCAGTTTCTAAGATTGTCATAAACTGAAGACTCTGGGGTACTCTGAAAAGCTGAGGTGCTCCAAAGACTAGATTTTTCTCTTCTGTTTGTCTGAAGATCTTCAACACTTGTGTCTGCGAGCAAAGTTTCAAATAAAATAGCACAACCTAGTGTGGCAAGCACAGTGCACTGTAGAAGGATGCATATTGTAAGCACTGTTTTGTTTTTTTCATGTATTTGTACAACAGTGAAAGCATAAACATAGGTTTTAACTGTGAGGCCAGTATTGAGCTGAGTGTCTCATGATGACCATTTACTAAATCTGTCAGGGAATGCACTTCGGGGCTCTTGCGTTTGTTTTTTTTAAATCCTATGAAGTGATTCTGGGTGCTGCCTCTGCCAGGTGCAGGCTCTGACTGTGCCCAAGCGCCTCAGCCTCTCACCTGCAAAACCATCTGGATGCCTCTTGCAGGGTCATGGAATAACCTGTGGACAGGGAGCTGAGGAAGTGCTGGGTACATAGTGCTGCCCTTGCAGCAAAGTCAGCCGTAGGGTCAAACCAGGCTGCTCAGGGAAGGAGAGAGCCAGCAGAGCCCTGGGCCAGCCTGTGTCACTCACCTTTCTTCTGCAGAAAGGTTTCTTTACAGCTGATCCCAGACGCTCTTATCCCTTCTGCCATGCTCCTCTGAGGAAATCTTGACTCACCGACTGCACTCATGGGCACTGGGTGCTGCTGTTAGGTGTTCCTGGAGCTGCCCCTTCTCCAGACTGAGCCAGCCCTCGTCCTTCAGCCTATTCTCACACCATGTTGGTGACCATCTACTGAGCCTTTCGTGGGTTATTGATGTTTTCCTCATGGTGGGAGGCCCCAAAAGGGAGAAAGTATCTAGATGTGGTCTAATGAGTGCTGAGTAAGAGGCAGGGAAATCCCATCCTTACAGAAGATATGTCTGGCCTTCACTGTTCACTGGTTCAAGCTTCATATCCAAGCTGTTGCCAAGTCTTTCCTAGAGGTACATTGAAAATTTACTGCATTTAAGCAATAGATATTGTATATCATTTACCAGCACATTATCTCTAGCTGATAAGACAAATTATCATAGTCAAAACCACTTCTTTTGTAACTCTCTCTCTAGTGCCAAGAGTCACTGAATAAAACATCTTAGGAAACTATAAAAACCATAAGAGCCGGTTAAGAAGTTACTATTTCCATACCTCAAAAACTAGCAGTAAAACTGCTAAGGTAGCCTCTACTTGTCTTTGTTGTTGCTTGATGTTGTTTTTTATTTTGAACATTAAGGTATTTCCTCTGCATATTAAGAACTAATATATTTAAATTATTGGAGTGTTTGTCCTGGGGGAAGCTGAGAGAACCTTTTCTCTAGTTCTAGGAGGATAACACTCATTATCTAATTACATTTTTCTATGTTTGAAGTTTTGTAGAGTTGTTGATTAAGCAGATAACAGAACCCTTGGTGAAGTTGGATTAAAGGGATAAATTAAATGCAGTATTTCATAATAAAATATTGGAATATAGCATTGTGATACTGGCAAATTCTAATGGTTTCATTTTTCTTCTGTTGAATAGAGGCTTTACAACCATGACAGAGTCACTAGTTTTGATTTAGTTTCCAGAGGTAAAATTGAAATTTTGAACAATTTAGCATGCAGTGGATATTTCTGAATTTAGGTTGCCAGAACCACCATCTCAAACTACCTTTTCTTATTTCTTTTAATGTTACTAAGCTCAAAGTGGTGCACTATCTCAAGTTCTACTGTAACTCACATTAAAGACACACAAATGCATATTTGAATATAATTCTGTATGTAATGCAATTACCTATCTTGTCTTGAGTTAGCATTCCCAGGAAACATGATGTTATTTAAATGCAGATTGGTGTGTCTCATCTGCTTGTGCTTTGTTCAAAGGCAATGCACAACTGAATTACATATTTGTAAACTAGTTTTAGTATTTTCATTTTTCATTATCATATTCAATTTCACTTCAGTGTTTCTGTTTTTTTTAACTTGTGAAGTTTAAAACAGAAATTGAGGTGTTTTTTGTGTTTCTCTGCAGGGCAGAAGATACCTAAATTCTTTTCTGTGAACTGGAAAAGGCTATGCTTTAATTTTCGTATTTGTGACTGCTTTAAGCAAAACCAAACAAGCATTTTGTATCTTAAAATTATTTAATATACATAGTAATAGCAATAGTTGTTCATACGGATCCTTTATACTCGATTTGGAGGGGGACAGTGATGCATGAAGTGTGTTCATGTCACATTGCAGTATTACCATTTATGAAAATATTTTATTTACAAAATAGAACATGATGGTGTTTTGAAGCTCTGATATTTTTCCTGTGGTGGTAATCCTGATTAAAGCAACATAAATAGGAATTGATACAAGCTGGCTGGTGTATGCCGTTATGCCAGTAATCCGTGATTTAAGAGTCCCTGAGATATTGTGCGCATTGATACAAAGGAACTTACTAGTTGAACCATCATGTTAGTGTTCCGCAGGTAGATTTTGTCAATTTAGCCTTTGTTATATGTCCATAGAGGAAGAAGATTTTCAGGATGATTGGAAAAATTATTGTCTATAAGCAAAGCCTCTGTAAGTACTTGAAGAAAAACACAACTACCCCCAGATAATATTTTAGGTATTTTGCAAGCATTAAATACTTATATATGATCTGTAAAGAGATGTATTTTATTTTGAAAGAAATGCGGTTTATGTATTGATTAATAGACTAATCAAAATAATTGGCAAACACGTATTATATTGTTGCAGTACCTAAGCACAACAAAATGGAGGGAAGGCTGGGTGAAAGTTTAGCTTAATTTATATTAGTATTGTAATCTCTATAACTTTAGAGAAGATAGATATTGAAGACACATGGTTTAAGAGTAGAACGTAGCATTTTCTCCTGTAATTAGCAGATTGCACTTCTAAGTTAATGCATTGGCATCTGTATAACTGATTATACCTGCTGTTTGGAAAATCTATGTGCAGCCATTTGTGCTCATTATCTCTTTTAACTACAAAATTCAAGATATTTAAAATACTGATTGCACTAATAAAAGTATAGAATCATAGAATGTGTTGGGCTGGAAGGGACCTTTAAAGGTCATCTAGTCCAGCCCACTGCAGTGAGCAGGAACATCTTTTGACTAGATCAGTAGGAGATAGTTGTTATTTGAAAAACTGTCAGACTTCCGTTAGTATATATGGATTTTTTTAAGGCAATGATGTGACAATTTCAGATTCAAGACTTGAATTCCCTGGACATTGTAAAGAGCAAAGGGACACTGTAAAAAAAAAAAAAAAAGAGAGAGATGGATTGGTTAGATCTCTGTTTATGGGCTTATCTTTATAATGTACTTGGAGCAAAGTTTTCTGATTCCTGTAAAACAAGTAACTTCATGAATGAAATCTGAGAAGCATCTGTCACAGACAGCAAAGTCAGAAATACTTTGGTATAGCAGACACAAAGATTTAGAAAAGATGTAGTGGGATGTTTTGATTAAACCTCTATGATATATATTCCCTAGTTATGGGAAAGTAGGAAGCCAATATAAATGATGACTTGGAGGTAGGCATTTCAGTGTTTCATATGTGACCATCTGAAGCTATAAAAGGCAAAACTGTGATTTGGATGTTTTGTGGGCATTTGCTGGATTCTGGGATTTTACATGACTTTGTACTACTTGGGTGTCTCAGCTTCAGTGTCTGAAAAAGACATCTCAGTTTTCAGATGCGGTGTAGATATTGTTTGCAGCTGGTTGAGCATGAATTTTGCTGTGGAGCAGCATCTAGATCTGCATCTGGATCAACATACACATGTATGTCTAAACAGTATGATTCAGGAATTCTGGGTTTTGAGGTCACAGTGTGTGTGTTGGCTATGTTTCAGTTCCTCAGCAAAGTGGGAACAGGGTGCATGCCACTTCTGGAGCCATTACACCTAAGAAGGACACCTTCATTCATAAGGCAGCTTGCCCTGGCCATTGAGTATATGCAATGGGGAAGGAGAAAGAATCAGCATCTTCCAATTCCTTTACGAGTGTCTGAACTGATAGAATATTATAGAATATACACTTCCAAATACTTGTCATGAAAATCCCTGAGGGGTGTTAAGATTATTTGTGTTTCTGAACATAGGAATAACTAACTCAAATTTCTACTTACTTCACCCCTCTATTGGTAAGGAAGCACTTACTTGTTTACTTACTTCTATGACAACTTCTGTCCTATGAAATATGTGCCCACATTTTGGTGTTGGAGGAAAAAAGGTAAGGTGACTGATCTGAAGTCAGTGAAGTCATTAGGCAGTTCCTGTTTTCTTCGTAACCTAGGCAAGATGACACTCTTGCAAAGATGGGATTTAACTAGTTTTGACGTGTTTCAGTTCTGCTGG
Organism: Apaloderma vittatum; assembly: GCF_000703405.1. Taxonomy (NCBI): domain Eukaryota; kingdom Metazoa; phylum Chordata; class Aves; order Trogoniformes; family Trogonidae; genus Apaloderma; species Apaloderma vittatum. Next base: position 95,659 of record NW_009713063.1, on the reverse strand, counting down.
TAGCTGACACCTTCCCGTGAAATAGACAAACTCCTCTGAACAGTCTAAGCTCTGCTCTGAATAGCAGGTGGGGTCACTGATTTCTTCCCTTGGAAATGAATAACAACATCAGTGCAAGAGCTGGGAAATGCAACCCTAAAAGCCAGGACTTCAGATATCCTGTCAACTGATTCTAGTGAAGTCATAACAAAATGTGTCCCCATAATATACAAAGGACTGGGAAAGTATATCTAAAAGTCTACAGTAATTTAACTCAGCCACTTCTTCCCTGATGTAGAGCTTCATCATTTCACCACAGATAATTTGTTTTTGGATAGGAGAGCTGACCAATTGCTGAAGAGGAAATGCAAAACAACATAAATTGTGTTGAGAACCTTTTCAGCTTCCACATGCTTATAGCTGATAGAGCCCTAGTATGAACAGATGCTCCTAACAGATGTCATACTTCTCAGAAACAAGAAAGTTGATGATTTAAGGGTTTCTTGACTGGCAAATATCACTGTTAGAAGATATAGAGTGTGTAGTGCAATACTGTGTTAACTGATTGCTGTTTATACCCATCTTGATGGCACTTTCAGATCAGTCATTGCCAGCAGATAGGTGACAGGCATAATTAAAAGGTTAACAGAAATGAAATGCATGAACACCAAATACAGAGTCATTAGTTTCCCAGTTTCAAGAGTCTTGATGTATGTAGGGTAGAAAACATTATCAAAACGGAAATAAAATTAGGCTCAGGGTATGGGATCTGAAATTCATAGCTGCAGTCAGGCGTAGAGGTACTGCACTTCTTCCAAAAACGTGACTTTCTCAGTGTGCAACCTACGTAGTCATAGATCCTCATCTTAGTCTGCAGATGTGAATCTCAGTCGTGGTGAATGCCCTTCTACTTTTAGGCTGCTCTTAGAATTACTTGTGATGCAGAGGCAATGGTAGGACCTGTTCTTTCTTGTGTAACAACAAAACAGTGCTGGCAAAGAGGAAACAGTTTGTGGGGGACAGGTTTTAAATAACTGTTTTACCTGAACTTGAGTCTGCACAACTGGACTGAAGGCCGGTAAGCAACTTCCCATCCTAACTAAACTTCAGAAGAATATGACCTCATGAAGTAGGGTTGACACTGAAGTTAAGAGTTTGACTCCTTTTTGACCAAATTGAAACTTATCTCAAGAATGATCAGTCTAAAATAAACATTTTATTACTTTTTAAATGAAATGTCAAAGTAGATATTTCTGCTTTATAAATTAAATAGACTGTAAGACTTAAAGAACACATGCTTTATGATAGCTGTATCTATCATGATGACCCACTTGGAGGCACAGCGCAGACCACTGGGCTTCCAGGCAGTCCTGCTCTATTTTAATGAGTGGGGAGGGCTGTTACTTTCCATTCTCTCAGCTGGAAAATGGACTGTCAGTGCGTGAGAGCTAATGTTGTAGTGGAGTTCTGTTTAATAGAGAGTTTGTGGGGAGTTTGCTGGGGTGAGATAGGGTCTCAGGCTGTTGTTTGCCTTCACAGTCTTACTGATAATGGCAATCAGTTCATCTCCTTTGGCAGGTGTGGACAACGGACAGACAGATCTTTCCAACTTCGGGGAGGGCAGTCTTCAGTCAGTACTGAATGATTTTCGAGACCATAATGCTTGAAGGGAAGAATTCCTATTGAGAGGGGCCTAAAAGGAACAAAAGTTGTGAATTTTATTTTGTGCTTATTGAGGACAAATACACCAGTGGAGAGAAACTACCACTCTGATTTACTGAAGAAAGGGCATTTTTCTTTGAGAGATGACTAACTTTACTGACAGCATTTAGCACTAATGATGTATATGTTCTAAAGAAAATAAACAAAACCTCTTGATTTGTTTTTGCAGACTTGAATTCTTCATAAAACATGTAAAATTGTTATTTAAAAATGGTTAAAGCATGAACTGCTCTTTTATGAAAAGAACTAAGTGAGAGTGGAGAACCTTTTTTGTTAGAATAAATGAATATTTCGCGCTTGTCAGTGAACAAGTGCAATGAACATTTAAATAAATGTCACCATGTTTTATCTTTGTACCTTTAACTGATTTCCATGAATTTAATATAGATTTTTTAATTGCTGCTTTCTCAGGGCAATTCTGTTCTTTTTTAGTACAAGCACAGAGGGCATTAAAGTAGAACCAATCAATTTATTTAATTTTACCAGTCTATTATTCCTGTGCCCAAGAGCCTGCAAATCACAGATTATTTTTAAGAAATATTGTGGAATAGAAGAGTAACTTTGCACACTTCCTGGTTGAAAATAACTGGTATCAGAAACCAGGCCATGTGCTTGCTGTATTTTAAGAACTATAATTCACTTGGATGACAACCTATAGGAAGTCAGCTGCAGTAACAAGGCATTCATTGCTAATAACTGAGGTAATTTCTTCATGTAATTCTTCTACAAGTGTGGTTCTATCTGTGTAGAGTCATAGAATCATAGAATGACTTAGGTTGGAAGGGACCTTAGAGATCATTTAATTCAACCTCCCTGTCATGGGCAGGGACACCTCTCAACTAGATCAGGCAACACATGGGGACGAAATTTAAATGTTTTCCAAAAAGACATTAGTGCATTGTATTTTTATCATAAGTCATGAATGTTGAACTGAGGTTAGCAATCAGAATATCTAGTCTGATTCTTCAGCTAGTTAGAGATTCAAATATATCTTCTAATATTAATTGAAAAGATACAGTAGTTTGGTCTGTTTCAGATTGTTTCAGATGTGTTTCAGATCATTTCTATGAAAAATTCATATTGACATTATAGGAGATTGCAAGACACTTGTATGATGGTGATCAGGTTTTTTCTAAGCAACCTAGCTACTAATTGTGTGAGGATTTGGCATCACATGAAAACTTCAATATGTAACTAGAAAACTGTATGTGGGAGAAATCTGGCAATGTGGGTAAGTTCTTATTCTTCCTACAGGTATAAAATGCAGTTTTCTGTCAAAATTGGAGCTGGCCTTTCTGTATAGTAGAATAAAGTGTTCTATGTAACAGCATTACACGTATCTTACAAAATTAGGGAAGCCCTCATTCATTCAGGGTCTCTTCCCCATACTGGAGTGAAACATGGATTAAACCGGTGAGTTGCTGGCCAAAGCCAAGCCGATCGTGCATCCCTAGCAGAGAATCACCTGAACTGCAGCTCCATCAGGTGGTCACACGCAGCAGGTATGGGTTCGAGAAAAACTGGGGGCAACATACAGCTCTTCAGACACCAAAAGAAGACACCAACAAAGGGCAGTCAGAAGTAATAATGATGTGGAGGAGATGATACTAGCGTAAATCATAAAGTGGATCAGCAAGTTAGAAATACGTTTTCTTGGGGAGTTTTTCACTTTTTTTTTTTTTTTTTGGCTAGAGTATCCTATTTAGTTTTGATTTTATACTTAGATATGTCACTTTTGCCAGCAAATGTCCTGTATCTTTACGTAAATAAAATGTTTTGAAAATTGAGGCTATGTGCTTTATATAGGGTATTTTGACTTTATGACAAGCGAAACAAAAGTGGTTACATTTTTTGTTTAAGACAGTTCACCAAGGGTCTCATGTTTTCCTACCTGTTTTCTCTGAGACACCTCCTTTCTCTTGGAAACCTTAATTTTCTTTATAAATGCAAGGTCATTGAAATGGGTATTCCTTCTTACATTTGCTGAAAAGTCTATATTTAATACAAAATCCATGTTTAATCTTTCCTTCCTTTCTCCCTCACCCAATGCCAGAAACCAGGGTAACACCTTTCACAGAGTTAATGAAGGAGGAAATTTCTAATCTTTATCAACTGCTGGAGTGTGGCATTGGGCACAACTTGTGGAATAAATGATCTTATCCATGTTTCACAGCCATTTTCAAAATCCTGTCTTTGGCATTTCTTCTTACCAACTTCTTGTCTGTGTGTCTATGTGCAGAGTATTGACAAATATAAATTGTGAAGAATAAATACTGAAGGGAAAAGAGAATGTCTGTGTCAAGACATTTGCTGGTGCATCATTAAAGCTCCTTCTAAAAGAGGAACATACAGGAAAAAATTCTTGTAGTGCGTGTGTGCATCTGAAGTGCTGCTTTAGCTGGGACAATATAGATGCCCAGGTCAGTTATCTCTACCAGGAGATGTATTTATTCTTCCTGGTAGACTGGCTAAAGGAGATTGAAACAGCTGAAGGAAGCTTGGCTGAGAAGGGAAGAGAGCTGAAGAGAAAATCTGTTAGGCTCAAGCTGGGAGAGGAGGGGTTTGGCTTTTTATTTTTAGCACAGGAGGGGAGACTGCTGTCTGTTACTGCCTCACTTCAACCTGATTGAGTAAATTGTCCCTGATCAGTAGACCCTTAAACAGCTGTGGTCATCCTAGTGGTCTGTACTGAATGCATTTTAAAGATGAGGAAGTAAAATGTTTCATATCTTGCTTAAAATAACACTGATAGTTCAGACTAGTCAAATTCTATTACAGTAAAACTTAGAGGGAAAACATTATTTAGAATTTAGGTTTCTGTTATCATGGATAGAAGATACTTAATATTTGGAAGATGGAAGATACTTAATATGTGATTTCTGTTTTTCAAGAGGAATGATTTACCAGTTTGACATAAGGGAAGGGGAAGAGATTTATGTCCAGTAATCTGTGTTTTTGTATGCATGATGTCATGATTAACTTTTATTTTTCTTTGGTGTTATTGCATAACCTGGCTCTGTTCAAAGAGCATTGCTGTTATCTGCCATTTGACTGATGGGGGAAGGGAAAAAATGACTTCGCAGGCTATGATTTGAAAAGGACACTCAGTTAATTTTGACAATGACTTTGATACTTGCCGTAAGTCAATTTTTTCTTTAGAAAATTGACAGATCTCTTTTCTATTTGATTGTATGTCATCTAAAGACATTCCACTGTGATTTTTAAATGAAAATTTAAAGACTTTTTGGGGATTTTATTATCTCTCAAGATGTTCTGCCTATGTATCCAAGCATTCATCGTCACAGATATGATATGGATATAACTTCAATGAGTAAAGAAACAGCCATTAAAGATGCCACAGATGTAGAGACCTGTGCTCTGCAGATGCTATGTGAGGTCTTACTGTGCTGAAGTGTAAGCCTTGATCTCAGCTTTTGTCATGTTGACTGATGAAGTAGGGCTTGTATATGTGCAAGAAGCCTCAGGATCTCTGCGCTCTGCTCTACTACACAGTGTGGATAGGAAGCCACTGCAACACAGAAGAAACCACAAACCTAAGGACTTAAGCTCCCTGTGTAACAGTTCAGGAGATTTAGGTATGTTTAATTAGGGATTGCAACAATCAAGAGACAAGACAGGGCAGCTGAACTGGTCAAGAGAAAATGCTTTTGACACTGTGTGTTTTGCCTCTGATCACAGGTTGGATGTCCAGCTCCTTCCTATTGCGAGTGCTTCCTTTCGTAAACAGCAGAGGCATCACTTTGTTATAGAAAATGTCAGGAAGTGTATGGGAGGTGGTATCTAAAAATAACAGTGATAACTGCTTTCTGCTGGTGGGAGGTTTTATTTTGGAACACAGTGAAATGAGGAAAGAATGGAAAGGCGGCAGCCAAGGGAAATCGCAACAGGATTTAGCCTCCATTTGATATTACCTCTCAGTGTTTTCTGTGCTGGCTGCGTATGTTCATACTTGATGTAAAATTTCTTAGCACAGATAACTGAGCGGCCGATGGTCTCTGGTGGACATTTGTGCCATTCTTTGTTCAAATCACCACTCTCCCTTGGCCATGGAGCTAGAGGCGAGATGGTGCTGGCTGGTGGCATAACTTGCTGTTGGGTGCTGAGCAACATTCAGTACAAAAACCCCAAACACTACTGGGGAATCAGGGTAGGTTTACTGAAAATGTTGGGGGAAAACTGATAGATCAGGAGATAAGTGTTCCATAGCCTCACCACCTTCACAGTGAAGAGCTTCTTCCTTACATCTAATTTAAATCACTGCATGCCCTTGTAAAAAGTCCCTTTCCAGCTTTCTTGTAAGACCCCTTTAAGTGCTGGAAGGCTACTATAAGGTCTCCCTAGAGCCTTCTCCAGACTGAACATCAACTCTCTCAGCCTGTCTTTATAGGACACATGCCTCAGCCATCTTTGTGGCCCTCCTCTGGACCCACTTCAGCAGCTCCATGTTCTTTTTATGTTGGGAACCCCAGAGCTGGGTACAGTACTGCAGGTGGGGCCTCGTCAGAACAGAGTGGAGTGGGAGGATAACCTCTCTTGACTTGTCGGTCATACTTCTTTTGATGCAGTCCGGGATATGGTTGACTTTCTGGGCTATGACCACACTGCCAGGCCATGTTAAGCTTCTCATCAACAATTCTCCCACGTGCTTCTCTTCAGGGCTGCTCTTCATCCATCCTCCACCCAGACTGTATATTTAGTTGGCATTACTCTGACCTAGGTGCAGGACCTGTACCTGGCCTTGTTGAACTTCATGAGACTTATGAACTTCATGGACTTCATGAGTTTGCGTGGACTCACCTCTCAAGCCTGTCCAGGTCCCTCTGGATGGCATCCCTTCCCTCCAGTGTGTTGACTGTACCACACACCTTGGTGTCATCAGCAAACTTGCTGAGGGTGTCCATGTCACCCACAAAGATAATCAAGAACACCAGTTCCAGTCTTGACCCTTGAGGTATGTTACACATCACTGCACTCCACTTGAACATCGAGCTGTTGACCACAGCTCTTTAAATTTGACCATCCAGCCAATTCCTTATCCACCAAGTGGTCCGTCCATTAAATCTATGCCTTTTTCATTTTAGGGGTTACAATAAGTGATAGTAATATATGACTCCCATGAGTTGCTTGTCTTTTCATATTTAGGAATCATTGAAATGGCAAAATATTTCTTTTAATCTTGTTAAAAATAAACATTTGTTAGTGTTTTTGTTTTACTTAGTACCTTTAGAATGTTGCAAGTCTGCATATTTGTCAATATCAAGCTGTATTTACCAAAACTAGATATGCTCACCTTTGTGAGATACACTTGTTACAACATTTGCAGTACACACGTATGCCAACAAAACGTTAAAATGCATAGCACAAGTAGTAACATGCAATATTCTAGCTGTTTGTTTGTTTTTGAAAGGAAATTTTTAATACTCTAAACTGATTTTCCCAGATCCATTCTGCCCTAGTAATTAAATAATTTAGCTTTACAATCCTGAAGTCAAAAGAGCAGTCAAGAGATGATCCTTTCCCCTTTTTATGCTCTAAGGCTGGGTCAGAATCACATGATGTAGATTACACAAAATTCCCAGCTGATCTGCTCCAGTTGTCATTACTGTTACAAAGATTTTCTTAATGGACTTCTCTTTGCTGCATTTTAAGCTGATTACTTTTTCTCTATTCTTTGATGTATAGAGCACTTGTTTACTCCAGTTTTTATTGCAGGGACATCTTGCAGCAACTTTGGAGAATTGTTCTCGAATGTTCTGTTCCCTTTTTCTATTTCTGAGTGTACTGCACTGGGAGTATGCAAGACTGGCAGGAAAGGGAGTTGTAGAAAAGAAAAAAGAAAAGTATGCAGCAGAAAACATAAAGAAGATGGTGAGATAGAAATTATAATTTTACTGAGTTTAATGACTAATCATTCAGGATAAAGGATTGGTATTTTGGATGACATTCAGAACAATGGAAATCTTATCCGGTGCTTTAGAGGAACAGCCTAATGATTTTTGATGATTTTATTGTGGATAGGTGGCCGCATCTGAGAATTTGGTCTTTATTTTGTTACAGATTCTTTCCTGGTTTGGCAGTTTAATAAAAATAGTAAAGAACTGCAGATTAAAGGCTAAATTTGCTTCTCCATAGGTAAGGATTGAAGTACATTGACAGTGAAATTTCTAGGGCACATCTTATCTCTGTGTCAAACTTGTATTGGGCAGAAATACAATATTGTTTCTGAGTCTGTCAGTCATGCAGCTTTCAGAGGTAATGAAATGCAAGAGGCATTCTTCTGAATTAGGTCCTATTCTGACACTCATCCCACCTTTGAAATTTTACTGCCATGGCAGAAGTGCCGTATTTCTTTTCTGAAATGGAGTAGCAATGTTTTTCTTCCTTCTATGTTAAACTACTGTCAGCTATAGATGTTCTTAAATCAATATGTAGTATGCAGTCACACGAGAAGACTGCATCTACAATAAGTGCTTCGTTTTGACCCCTCCCAACCAGTACTTGTTTTATTTTCCACTGATTTTAAAACGTATTTTCTTTAGAAGATTTATATAGCAAAGTGATGGGAGCCGAGTGCAGTCTCTGAAAGAGTCAAGTCTCTTTTTATCATTAAGTTTTTCCTATCTTGTTATTTAAAGCAATCAGAAATCAAGAAAAGACAGAAATGAAGAATAGTGCTCCACATTAAGCAGTTGAGACAGCACCTACTTAGTTATTGCATGGAAGTTAGAAAAACTAATCATATAGAAATTTAAAAAATTGTTTAAATAAGCATGATTTTAGTTTTTAAGCTTGATAGCTATGCATCTGTTTTGGGAGTAATTCTTGTTGTTACAATCTCAGCAGTATCTGTATTTATTTGTTTAAGGATGTAAGTCCTTCCTGGCTTTGAAAATGAGGTATTCTGCTAATGCTGTTGTGGAGGTAGTGTATACAGACGTGCAAGGAAACAATGTTCTGTTTGTGAGATGCTGACATGAGAATGTGCTTTTCCATTCACTTCTTTTAATCAACCAAAATTACAGCAAATACGTAAGTAAAATTAGTTTCTTATCTACAAAGTATCAGGTTGTCTCTTTTCCTGTTCTGGAATTGGAACAGGGAAGAAGTAGCAGTACTGAAAGCATTATGCCCTGTTTCCTGCAGAATTAGTAAATGCAGTGTCAACATCAAGAACATCAAGCTGAGTTTCAGATGTGGCCTCCAAAGCTCACTTTGAATTCTGGAAGGAGAAACTCACAACGTAGGGCTGCTACTGCTATTAGTCAGTTCTGGCATCAGGCCCCTTGCTTCTCTGTGCACACAGGAGAGTTAGACAAGGCAGGTGATTGCACTCTTTGTGAGGCTACTCAGTCACAGGAATTCTTCACTGTGTCTACAAAGCCCTTGTCTGAACTGAGTCTTAATATGACTGAGGCAGTGGTTTTGGATGCTGTAGGAGTATGCCAGCTACATAGTGGCTTATGGCACTCCCACACTAGAAGCGAGGCTCCTGTCCCCTTGTGTTTGAAACAAAGTCAGCCAAATGAAAAATAGGGGTTTATTTTACTGTTTCAGTCCATGCAGGTCATTTTGGTCTTTTCATAGCAAAGTCTTTCAGCTGTCCTGCTGTGATCTTGTATATCCCATGACCCCGTAAGTAAGCTTTTTCTACCCATCTGGCCCGCTTCACGTCTGGTGAGCTGTCTCTCTTATAGTCTCTGAATTTAACAAAGAATCTCTTGAATCATTTTGAATTATCTTTATTTTTTTTTCAGTGAATCTTCTAAAGCCCTTTGCATGTAAACGCTGTAAATCCTCACTTAACCAGGTCAGATAAGATATAATGTTAATGTTTCTCTTGGCTTGAAATTTGAAATAGGATTCAAGTGTCTGTGAGGTGTTTTCAGGGAACAAGACTTTCCGAGGATTAATACAGAAATTATCTTAACTGTTTAATCTGTCTGCCGGGATAGGGTAGTCTCAGCAAAAGACAGAATATCATGGTATCCCAGGGAACTACTTTAGCTGATATGATATATTATTTATCAGTAATAGTGAATATACAGCGGAGAAAAATCTTCCTCTGATACAGCATGCCTATATGTCAAAAATTCTTATATTATTTAATGTTGTATCTTTAAGTGTTGATGAAAGCTTGTTGTACCTAAGAGTTGATTAGGCTCTGAGGTACCTGAGGTTACTGTTTCTGTAAATATCTGGAGATTACCAGATGCATCTTCTGTATCTTTTGTAGAAACAGAAATTAAAAAGAATAATACATACTGCTCAGAGTTAAAAAGGCACCATATCCCTGCATAAATTTCCTAATAGCTCTGCACTACATTCAGCCCTGGTTTTGGTCCAGCACAACTCAATGAAATACAAATATGTATCCTTCTGGTAAATCTTCTGTTCACTTACTTAAATGTATTATAATTTCTGAGAGAATTTTTTTTTTGTGGGGTGGGTGAGTTCTTGTGGGGGATGTCCTATGAAGGTTGAGCATCATTACTTTAGGAACCGGTGACAAATAGCCTGGCTAGGATTGGAAACTGGGAAAGAATTTTAGGAAAAGTTGAATATGTTCAGTTGCTGTGGCTTTCATGATGTCCTTTGCATTTTTTAGTGGAAACATTTTTTGTTGTAAGCTCTTTATGATATGTTGGGGATTTTGAAGAGTTTTAGGGGTTTTTGATTATGAGTTGTTTGTTTTTGTAAAAAAATACTTCGCGGACTAATATATGATTTACTGCGGATCCAAGACCTTTTCTTCAGATTTAGCTGGTTCTTCCTCATCTTGTATTTGTCCAGCTGATTATATTCTTATCTAGAAGCAGCACATAGTTGGCTTACATCCTCTCTATTTCAGATCACATCTCTAGCTTGTGATTTGAATTCTAATTGTTTCATACAAAATCACGAAGTTGCCAGTGCCTGGAGATTTAAAAAGAACGCTCTCTCTAAGTTGTTAGTAAAAATGCTGAATGGCAGCGGACCTAAGCCACATACCTGAACATTCTCATTTGCTCAGTTTTCCAAGTTTGATAATGACTCCTCGGCAGGTGCTGTTTTGGTACTGTGTTCTGGTGAGTTTGTCTGGTGGTTTAGTGGGATGCCCGTATGGAATGGTTTGGATTCTAGAAATATCTTCAGGCAAGCTTCCCTTTGGCAGCATGCTGTCAGAGTGGTGGAGGGTCATAATTGTCGTTTTCCCAGGTCTGTCTGATATTTATGCTTAAACTGCGTTCCAGCTTGTGGGGCAGCAGGGGTGATTAGGAAGGCTTTTTCTAAGGCACTAGGACTGTGGCAGTATTTCTGACATGGAGAAGCTGTTACATGTTATATCTCTTACTTTTGGCTCTGGCCTTTTAAATGGGAGGCTTGTATTGAAGATCTTCTAGAAGAAAAGGAAGAAGAGCATTGAGTCACCGTCCCTGGAGGTGTTGAAGGGACGAGGGGATGTTGCCTTTGGGGACATCGTTTTGCCGGTTGGTAGGGCTGGGACAAAGGCTAGACTCAATGATCTTCAAGGTCTCTTCCAGCTGAAACTATACTATGCTTCTATGAACTCAGGATCAGTATCAAGTGGATATTTGTGACATTCATGCACTGTACAAGAAAGAAATGTGCACAAATTCTGTACTACTGGGTGTCTTTGCAACACATGGCAGCGTCATGTCATAAGACAGTATCTGGATATTTATTTGATTTCCTGAGCTTCTCTCTTCCTTGGTTAACAAAAAGTTTGTTTGTGTTCCTTTATTAGTCTAGTCCCAAATAGGCACATGAGGGAAAGAAAGTAAATAAAACTTGGCTGTATCTCTTGCAGACTGTGTTTTCCTAACTAGCACAGAAGGATGACACATGAGGAAAAAGCCAAGAGTTATTGTATCCTTGTGCCTTTCCCATCCATTGTACCTGGTACTCTGTCACAGAAGCAAATTAGATTTGTTTTGACATGGTTTGTTCTTAACAAGCCAGCACTGGCTATTACTCATCTCCCTGTTGTTTTGTCTGTGTTTGTAAGTAGTTGGTTTGACTGTTTCTTCCAGTAGTCTTTTAGGATTAAAAGGTTTTCAGTAATTCCTTGGATTGCTGTTCTGTACATATTTAAAGGTAGTGATTCTTTTCATCCCCTTCTGGTCATCTTGGATCATGAGTTTTCCAGACAGTTATTAAAGGACTACATCATTAGTGCAGACAATTCCCTAAGTGTTTAGAGTGATTGTTCATCAGGCCCAGGTTAATTAAAAAACCTCTAGTTTAGCTAATTAGAATCCAGACTCTTTAGCTAGCCTAAACTGGATTCTTATTCCTTAATTTTTTTTTGTTTTTTTTTTTTAATTAGATTTGTTAATGATGAAGTATATTTACCTTCACAAGGTCATATTTCTGATTTTTTTTTGCTGTTGACTAATTGAAAAACTGCTTCCTTGGTTTCCCATATGTTAATGTTCTCTAGGAATTATTTTTTAATTCTATTTATTATATTCTACATGGCAGTTATATATTTTTGAATATATTTCTAAAAAAATCTTTAGTCAGGGTGACTTTATCCATTCATCCATATTACTATAGCTTGCATACTCATCCATAATCACTTGAACTATTATTCACATTTTAACAGAGTATTTAGAGTTTCAGCCAAATAAAAGAGTTGTGTTCTAGCACATTTGATTTATCTTTATAAATAGTTCCTTTGCATTGGGATAGATTGTGCTTGTAACTTTCATGCCATTGAAGAAAGAAAGATTTTTTTTTTCCATGATCCATTCTTCTTATGAGGTTTGCTTATCAATTCTTTGAGTTTATGGAAGTTTATTTGCTGAAGATGATTGTCTTTATGCTTAACTCCCCCTCAAAAAAAACCCCAAAACCAACAAAGCACCAAAAACCAAACCACACCAAACCAAAAACACAAAACAGAACAAGAACAAAAAGAAATTAGTGGGAAAAAAACACCTGTAAAACAACCACAAACAAAAGGTCTGAAAGTCCTGTGCAGGCCATTCAGTCTACTCTCCTGTTGTAAGCAGATGTAGTTTCAAAGTTCAGTCATGCTTCTCAGATGAGCTAATTTCCTAAGAACAACATCTTCTCTATTGCGTAAGCTGCCATTTACATTTTGACTAGCTCTTCTATTTTTCTTCAGTGTTAAAACTAGCAAAGTAATTCTAGCTTTTATTTTGAGTCTTTTGTATCAAAATTTTCCAGGAAGATGCTGGATATGCATTGTGCACTGTCATATTTTGAAAAGATGTCATTAAATGATTAGAGCCAATCAAGGCTCAAGAAAAGCCTTTTCTGTGATGACTGCCCACTTGCTGAGCTGACTGCAAGTCACTGCTCATTGGTGCTCTTTGTCTTCCCTTCTGTCCAGAGATTAGACTAGGAAGATGATGCCGTCTTGTTTTTCCTTCTTGTTGCCTGCCTTTCCTTCCTGAGCATGCTCCATCCTTCTGTATCAATTTCCAGACATGCTAATAATCTCATCTGCTAGTGTCATGCTACCTAAATTACTCAGGTAGCAAGTTTTCTAGCATGCTATGAAACACTGCTCTGACCATACTGTAAGCTTCTACCAACTCAGCAGATTGAACATACTCACTTGCAGGGGTCTGGGATTTACACACTCCTGCTAGGAAATAACATTTCTTCATTCTTCCATGTTCCTCAGATTCCTCTTCGCTGCCACTTGTTTGCTACCAATAGCGTGTTTGCAGTGGCAACATTACAGAAGGGAAACAAGAGAAATACAGTAGAGTGCAGCCGACAGCTGTATGTTGCTATATTATTTATTTCCAGTCAAGAAAGTTATAATTCATGAGAGGCAAGACACCGGGGTCAGACTTTTCTCAGCAGAAACAAATTGTGCGTTATATGTTGCTGTCCGCCATTTTTGGCAGTAACTACTACTTAGCAAGCTAGCTGATACATTCCTTGTTTTGTCACTTCAGTTCATGCTGAGAATTTTTTGAAGGTGAAATTACTGATGTTTTGTGTCAAGGATGAAAAAAAACCACAAAAAACCTAAGCAGAGTAAGAAATAACACATCATGAATCAAACACCTCAGAGTCCTTACAGATTTAGAGAAGCCATGAATGCAACTGCACAGTTACATGTGTATTCTGCTGCACAAGTCTGATGTTTCATGGCTAATTGATTTTTTAAAGTACTTAGTTTATATGTGACCGTTTCACCCTCAAGTTGAAAATATAACCGTAGCAGTAGACTGTAGTTTTTTTTCAGATGGAAAATAGTTTTCTATACAGCCAGTGTCCATATATGCAAATTGGTACTTAATGCTTCAAATGTTATTTTAACACAAATTGGAAGCGGCACCATCACTTTTAGCAACTTCATGTCGATGGCAGTACCTAAGTAAGAACTGTCTGATAACCTCTGCTGTAGCATTTTGTATTCTTAGCCTGTGGACTGCTAGAATCATACCAAAAAGCCTACAATTAAGCTGAAGAGTTTCTAGGCTCTCGGCCAGGTAGTAAAGAGGTCTGGCTCTGATTTTTCAGCTTCATGGCTTTACTCTGTCTTGTATTTGAACTGTTCAACTAAAATGGCTTGATAGTCTTACAAAATACATAAAGTAGGTTCCAAGCAACTAAAAGAAACTAGTTTTTCTGAGATGAACTAAAAACTTCTTCACAATTTTACCTTCAGAAAAAGGGAAAATTCCAAATTTTACTCGTCTCTGAAATGAAGCACTATAATTGACAATAAATCTTGCAGATTCATGAGCATTGTTTATCATATAAACCAATAAGCATACATGCCTTCCTGTAAAAAAAAGTAGATATACCTACAGATAGTTAAATTTTGAGCATTTTTTAATCTTCTTTTTAATATTCTTCAAAATTTTTTTATAAATAGATTAATCTGATTCTAAGTGTTACTTATCTACAGTGCAGTGAACTCATCAGGAGTTTTCCTCCAAACTCATAGTTTTCCATGTAAAAGTGAAATGTGGAAAAAAAAATTTAGATTAATGATTTTCTAAAGAGCAGCTAACTGTGGCTGTACTGATTGCTTTCAAGTCTCAGTTCTTTCACAGTAGGTTCCGCTGTATTGCCTAAAAAATAGCCATAATTGAAAGAAGGCATGAGGGGAAATAGTGCTTAATGGAAATTTCCTTAAAAAAATGTGGAAGACTGAACTAATCTCATGCACATTTGAAGCAAATTGTACTGCTTTTGCAAAATACAAGAGAGTTGATTCAGACTGGATAGAAAAAGGAAATTATTTTAAAATGAGGATGGTGAAACACTGAAATAGGTTGCTCGAAGAGATGGTAGAAGCGCAGTCTCCAGAAACATTCAAGGTCAGGTTACACAGGGCTCTGAGCAACTTCATCTAGTTCAAGATGTGCCTGCTCATTGCAGGAGTGTTGGAGCTTTAAAGATCCCTTCCAGTCCAGAATATTCCATGACTCTATGATAAATGTTTGTCTTCAGTGTAAAAAACCAAAACCCACAAGTAGCTTCTTGTTAGGTGTGACCCTCTAGTCATTCAGTTATGTGCCATCTTTGAAGTGGGAGATCTTTCTGTGCATCTGTAGCATGGATGCTTTTCTGAGGGGAGCCAAACCAGTCTTTTTCAAGGGATATTTCCACTATAACTGTTAGAATTCTGATCTGGAAAATGCTGTGTCCTAAAGCAGTTTTTGAATAATGATTAAGCTGCTCGATGCATACAAATTAAATGTCTTTTTTTTCCAAGAGGGTCTGTGTCTGTATAAAAATATCTTACAACATTATTGTTTATTAGTGATCCATTTAGATGCTTATTCAAGTTGTTACAGCACTCACATGCTTTTCCCATCCAACACTCATGTGTTGGCTCATGTGAGAAGCACATGTGTTAAGCGAATGACAGGAGGGAGGATCTGCAGTTACAACATGTCTGTATATGAAAAAAATATTTCTTGTTTCCTCTGAGTGCTGTAAAGCTTCCAGGGCAGTGAAGCATTACAGTTTCTTGCTTTTTCTGTGACCTTATTTTTCAACTGAAGCTCACTACTGGAGCCAGGCATGTATGAGATCTCAGAGTGTAAGAGGAAGGTTAGGAGAGCTTGCAGATGCCCAAGATGTGGGAGGTCCAGCAGAGGATTGGATGATCTGGTAGTGAACGTGGATACCACATCTGCAGCGTCTGGTTACTGCATTTATAACACAGAGGAAAGAAGTTTTAGCTGAAAATGGCAATTTGAATAACTTGGAAGACATATGCCGGTCTTGGATTGATTTTTCATAGAACCTGAAACAGTGTGAGAAAACACAGTGAGGCAGGACTTTTCATTCTCTCCCACAGCTTGTCTCTGCTGCCTCACCAGTTCCACAGGACAGCAAAGCTGCACAGCATACTTCCCGGGGGGGGGGGGGGGGAAGGCCGGTTCGTGCAAAAATACATTGAGAAGTATTTTTCCTCATGGTTTAAAATGAGATGTCATCTAAATTCTCTTAGTTTTCTTCTAGTAAGTATCTAAAAAGCTTCTTGGCTTGTAGTAGCTTTAGTTTGGGCTCTGGAAGCTGTGTTGCCATACCAGTGCAGAGAGCCGTGCAGGTGCAAATCCCACCCAAGTTTTACGTACCTGGTTTATTTAACCTATGGAGATGGTTTGCAAAAGCTGAGCTGTGTGTTACCTTGGAGACCTCGTTAGCAACTTTACTTTAAGCTGGATTGGTACATCCATGTAAGTTGCAGTTGCAGCAGTAACTGCACGGAAGGATACCCTGAGGGAGAGATCATGGGATTTTTCATTTCCCTTGATCTTAAGCGCAGTTTTGTCCAGCTTCTTAGTGAATAGTGATAAAAATGTTTAGCTTTAGTTCTCCCTGATGCTGGGGGAAAACGTGTTTTGTAACAGTGTTTGTGTCCCCAGAAGTTTTGCAATTGTGCGTGAACAGGTTGTTCTGCTCTCAGTGACAAGCTGCTGCTGCTACTTCACTGTTGTGTCTCTGTATTTTAATGGGCTTTCCTGCCCATACCTGGTCCCCTGCAGCTGTCCTGATGAACAATAATTCTTATTCCACCATATTTCAGCCCCTGCCTAGTTTCATATGCCTCATTTCAAGACTGACAGTGGTCATACTGGTTCATGTTCACAGCCATTATTCCCACCTGCTTGAGCCTGCCCAGGAACCTCTCTAATTACAGGCTAAGATATACATAGGGAAGAAAGTGACTTATTTTGCCTCTCCGGAGGATACTCTCAGCCTTTCCACTTGGTCTATTCTTTGTGTCCTAAAGAGAAAGTTGGCTTAGGCTGCCTGTAGTAGTATACTGAAGGTAAGTTTGCTTGGTTTGTAGGTAGGTAGGTATTATCTTCAAACTCCTGACCACCTTTTAGAGACGTTTGCAATGCAGAGATGGAGAACAGTGTTCAAAAGTTGCAACTACTTCTGGTGGTGAGGGAGTGAGACCCTACGTCAACTGTTACTGGTTTTGTGTTTCCAGACAACTTGGAGCCATCAGTTGTTGGGGTACGTGTCCTCAGATAGTCCCTTGGTAGTATTCTTTTTCATTATCTAGTCTGTTGAGGGCACTGAGTTGCTGGCTGTTCATGGGAGTACTCATTTTGTCTGGCTGTATAGACTTTGGCTGAGTAGTAGCCATTGTGGGTGAGTCACAGCTACTACATCTTATACAGTAATGAAAGGGTAAATCTTCCTGCCTTTTCTGGCAAAGATTTGCTCTGCCATCCTTTAGGTGTGTTTTAAATAGGAAAACATCCCAGCCCCAGTATGCCAGACCATGCTTTTTTTGCATAATATTTTCCTTTCTGAAGGATCACACTTACGTTTAGATTTTAACTGCAGGCTACTTCTTAGCTGGCAAAGGGCCTCTTCTTTAGTTGTGCAGCTGTCAGCTGATTAGTGAAAACGTTTTACAAAATATAGCCTTAAACTTGGCATTGACAAGCTAGCATTTAGTATTGTGATTGACACCCTCAATATTAATTCTTATCCAGGCCCTCTTCTCTTGCCCACACAAGGCAACAATTTGGGGTGAGTCTTAGTAAGATTGGCTAAGAGCGATAATGTTACTGCTCTAGCCTTTGCAACTGAGAACCGAAACTGTGGTTAAGTTTTATGTGGTAACTTAGCAGTCCAGCTGCCACTTTTCTTTAAAGCCTAGCAAACTTACATATTTCAGGAACAGTGCAAAGTTCTTCCCCAGTTTAAAGATTTTGGGACTAGATATTGAGAGAATGACTTCACACAAACTCTTCAAAAACAATTGTTTTTGCAGTTAGCCCATCTGAAGCCAAAAAAACTTGGGTCTGAAGTGCAGATGGAGAAATAAACTTTGAGGTCCGTAGCATGCCAGCACAATTCTTCCATATTCTTAACAATAGTGTTAAAAATTTTACAGACACTCCTGTCTGCCCGTTTCCTTGGTGTTACCTCCACTTTTATCACCACAGAATGGATAGTCCCTAAGGTCATTTGCTTCAGTTTTGGGTGGGTAGTGATGGTATAAGCAAGCTGTCAGCATACTTGTCATGTGCCTGGAAGGGTATGGTATTGATAGTACACTTTGAAGCATAATGTTCACATGGAAGCGTAATGTTGATATCTTTTTCTCCCCTTTGTAGTCTTAAGGGGACTTCTACCATACTTTATGCCACACTCATTTTTGGTCTGTAACTGTATGTTTTGGGGTTTCTGTATATTGGGTAGTTGTTCCCTTGCTGTCTCCAGGAAAATTGCTTTTCCCCGTTCCCAGGTTTTCAGTGCTTTTAATTGGTGGTGAGGGAGTTGCTTATAGCCATAGAGTCTCCATTATCATCCTCTCCCCTTCTTATATAGCACTCTTACTCTGCACTTAATCCCCACTTTTGAGACTGCTGTTGTCATGCCATGCTTGGTTTTTTTTGCACATGATATCATTATGGCAGGGTCCTAAGTATTTAATTCTATGTAGTCTAACTGCTCAGTACTACTAGTTATAAAAAAAAATACAGTTGTAGCATGTGATTATGCAAAGATAATTAAAAGTAAACCAAAATAGACAGTAGTCATCTAGGCTTTTACAGCTAAACTGGATAAAACAAATCTCTATGCAAGAGAAGACATACTCAGACAAAGCCTGACAACTCCCAAGGCACTTCAGAGTCAGTCTCAAATCTATTACTAGCAGTGGTGATACTGTAGTCACAAGGCTACAAAGCAACAATACAAAGCATATGCAATGCATATTTCATATGATGAGTAATTTGTTGTATAACAGTCTTAGAGAATTCTTAGCAGTCAGGAAATCTCTTAAATTAGTATGAAAGCCAACTGTGAAGCAACTGAAAAACATGATAGAGGCAGGGTAGTAAGAGAAAGGCTCAAAAACTTCTGCTGCCATTTTCCTGCTTGCAACCCAACTTCAAAGGCAATAGGCAGAGGAGATATGCATCATCAAAGTTATGATTTTATTAAACAGGAAGCAAACCTCCACCCATTTGATATAAAAAGATCTAAAAAGCCTTATTAATATTGGCTCAAAAGCATGGCACCAATACAAAAGCAGAAGAAAGAATAGAATACTGAACACAGATTAGAAATGCTTTAAGGCAGGACAGCAGAGCATGAGAAGTACGTCTCTAGCTTTCAAGCTAACTTTAGGACAAGATTCAGAAAAAGTTGGTAGTTATACACAAAATGACAAATCTGGTGACCGGTCCATGTCTACTGAGCCTTAGACACGAGAAAGCTGGAAGTCTGTTTAATGCTACAAAAACATAGGTAAAGATTGTATTTGCATATTATTTTTTCATGCTCTTTCCTTATAATTGAAGAATAAAATTAGAAATTCATGGATTTTCTTTATTTTAACTCTTCAGTTTGTCTGAAACTGCCCATGAGTCAGTGTGATCGTTATGGGCCATCTTCTTTAGAGAAAATGAATCCAGATCGGAAGTGTTTCCTGCCCTGTTGAAAAGTTTAATGTGTGATCAGAGCTTCTAGGATTTTGAGAGGGAGTTATATCCTGCAAGAAGAGTTTTTGGTACAGTGTGCAGTTAGCACAGAGAAAGTCTTTCAGTCGTAAGCAAACTCTCAAGTGTCATACTTGTGTTAGCTCTATACTTTCTAATCCTAAGTAGCCCTCTCTTTTTAACACTCTAGAGAGATTAAAAGTATTGATGATGGATTTATGTGTCTGCCTTCATTCATGGTGACTTTCAGCATCTTAATCTTCCTTATGTTTTTTTTTTGTAAATTATTTTCAGCTGCAGTCTTTTCACAAGTGGGTTAAACCAAAATTAAATTACTAGGCCTCTAGTCGAAGTAATCTTAAGTGTGTTTTGTGTAATCATAGGCTTAATTTCTCTTTATGTAGTGCAATGTATTGATGCTGTTATGACTCTGTGGGGAAGCAAAACCAGAGACCTTGGAAAGAAGAAAGCTGACATAGGGATGAGCAAGAAATTCCTACTGAATAGCTGGGAAATCTTGTACGCTTCATATGCTAAGTTAACAGGTTATAAAATGGCAAAAACACCTTTGTTGTAAGGATCCCTGAACTCTGGAGTAGTTAATGGTGTCACAGGAACAAAAGCACTGTTTCGTAGAATACTGTTTCCTATTTTTTTACGTGCGTGTATACTCTTGAAATTGTAACTTTCTCAAGTAATAGATCTCATTTGTTTTCTTGATGCTGGTTACAAACTTGCAGGATGTTGTGGTGTTTATTTTTTTTTCTTTTTCTGCCTGTGATTCATAACCACGATTTCTACACATACGTACAAAGGTTGTGAACTGTCCTCCTCTACCTCTCACTCTGTGTGTGATTCCCTCCTGGTTTTTCACACAATTTTCTTTCTCAAATAAATATAGCCATTTAAAAGTAGTATTCTAGAGGAGATAAGGCATATTGATAAAGTTATCATTCCCTGAAAGCATTCCAGAGAAATCATACTTTCAGTAAAGTAGGGAATGTCTGGGCTGGGAGGGCTTGGTTGCTATAGGACAACACTGCATTCAGCAGTACGTTAAACCTGTATTTACATTATGGGAAAGAGCTTATCACCATGGGCCAGGGGATGAAGAAGAGCGACCCACGCGTTTCTTTTACATCTACAGATGACTATCAGCTAACCAGACTGCTCTAAAGGAGTCACATTTTAGCCCAAGTGTAAATGGGGCAGACATACTTACACAAGACAGTTGGTACCACTTAAAAATAAAATAAAACTCACACCTCTCATATCTGAAAAAGTCTAACCCAGAAGCCTGAGTTTTGATGTGTCTGTGTTCTTTAGGTTCGCTGATGTCCTATGGGTTGACTCTGTCTCCCTTGACGAATTAGGCAGTTACACAACAAGACAATTATGAAATTGTCTTCTCTGTCCAACTGTATGGACTACTATTACTCCTTCCTATACCAAGGAGATGAATTGTGAAAGTCTTGCAGGTGATTCATCATCGTCTCCTTTGTTCTGACTTCTCAGTGCTTTTGAGACACCAGTGTTAAAGAGTTTTGCTGCTTTGACTCATGGTTTCCTTCAATAAAAACAGGAAAAAGAATTGAAATGCAACATATATATTTTAAAGGGGTTTATTTTATTTATAAACACTTTCTTTAAATATTAATATGGAGACAATGCTGGAGAACATTTTAAAAAAAAAGCAGAATAATACTGAAGCTAACCTTGTCTGCATGATTAGATAAGTGATGTTCGAGTTTCTGAGATGCTGGCTATAAATACGCAGTTTATTTCAAGGAAAGCAGACTAGCATTTAATGGTTTCTTGTTTAAGTTCAGGTAATAAAATGCCTTGCTAGTCTTCCAGGAGCACCAAATATGGCCTCTGAAGTTAAACGCTGGTAGTCTTAGCCTTCGTCAGAAATTCCTGTGTATTCTTTTATAGTTTTTCTGTCTTTGTTGATTATCCAAAGTTTAAGACAAATGTGACAACTTGGTTATAAAGCTTTGGAAACCAGATACTAAATAAAAAATAGCTATTTAAATGCTGTGAGATATGAGAATATGTGTAACTTTTTTTTTTAAAGATCTTTAAAAGTATTCTAAACTTAAGCACCATTGTGCAGAGACTGCTTTGATTGGTAGAGTTAACTACCCCAAAATTAGGGATTGCTGGGTTAGAGGTTTTAAGAAATAATAGATCCCTCAATATTAATGAAATACATTTTAAGAGTCTACAGTGTGAGTTTTATATGTTCATAATTTATGTCTTTTTTCCTATCAGTAAATTGGGAATGACAGAAAATCATAAATCTGAAGATGCCAAAGCAGTCATAAACTTTCTGCCTCAAAATCAGCATCTGCCGAAGGAGGCTATTAAAGGCTGAAATGAGGTAAAGAAATGCCATGAAAACCCAGAGTTTTGGAAGGCTAATTATGTTCAAAAATACTGCATTTTGTGTTTTGGCTTGTATCAACTGAAAATAAAGCATGTACTTTTCAGTATAGAAGATACTGAATCAGAGAATCACATTGGCACGAGAAACCTGACCTTTTACGAGAGGCTCTGACTAAGGAAAGAAAGGATAGAAAAAATTTCCGGTGGAAAGCATAAGAAAAGAAGTATATCTCACTTGAAAACTCTGAATTTTGCAGTTTACCTCATTCAAAGTCATTTTATATTGCATTATTTTTGTGAGTTTCATATGTAAAAATTCTTATTTTGGACACTGAAATTTTTGTCGCTGACCTGCTGCATTTTGCTTCTTACTGAAATTACCCAGTTTTGTGCTGCTTACCAGCATCCCGTGAAGCTGTATTAATAGAAACTGTCTGAAAACCATATGTTGTGTTTCAAACTATCTTTTTTTTTTTTTTCCCCTAGGAATATAAATGGCTAGAGACCTTATAAAATGTGTCTGACAATAAGGAAAAAGAAATTCAGACTAATTCTCAGAATGTATTTTGAAGCTGATCTATTCAAAACAATGAACACTAATACTATTTTTAACCATTGATATTAAACATATCAAAGTGAAAGACATGCAGGCAGTGAAATGAGAAGCAGAAGTGAGCCTTTTATTTTTTCTGGAAAAATCATAAAACTCACAAATGGATGAAGTGCATGCATTTGTGTTTGAAATGTAAAGAAAATACTTTTCCGCTGACGTTTTTTTTTGGTGTGCCAACAATGAAAATTGTTTAAGATTGTAAATAATGAACATTAAATATTTAAACATTTTCAGCACTTGCTGCATTTAGCAAGCTTTGGTTTCTTGAAATGAAAGATTAATTTCTGTCCTCAAGAACTTTTTTTAAGTGTAAAATGAACAACAGATGGATATCGCCATGCTGTTATAAGTGCTTTGTCTGTGACAGTACAAAACTGTACTGTGAAATTCCAATAATAAGCATCAACTTTTCAAAGAAATTTTACTGCAAATTATAGGACACAAACCCGTGTATCAGCAAGGTATTTTTAAAATGCTCAATACATTACTGATGTGAATTCTTAGTAGTTTAGTTTCTGAAAATCTCCAGAATATACTGAATCCATTAAATCATACTATTGTAAAAACAAAGGGAAAAGAACATGATACACCTTTGAAAAATGAAGCGTAATCGGATAGTACTATGAAAGAATCATGAACAGAGAACAAGTGTACTAATTTGTCATTGCTATCCAGGAATTTAACTTTGTATAATCCTTTTTTTGCCTGTTCTGTTCTTAGATTACTGCTTTGGGTTGTTGTATCTACACAGAGAAAGTTTGTTCTTTGCTTTTGAGGTTATTTGCTGCATAGGTGAACCTTATTGTATGTCTTTGCAAGCTGCAGTGCTTCCTAAAACATCACCTGAATGCCACCTGTTGTATTGGTGTTGTGATGTGCTCAGAGGTGCTGAGCGTGTGGCAATCAAAGGATTCTTAGTTATGCAGTATCTGAATCATATATCCTAAATGCTGGCAAAACATTTTGCAAACAATTTCTGGTAAAACCATGAAAGCTGCTGAGCATTTGAAACACTTTTTGGCTTTATAATACATCTAAAGGTCTTCTATTGGGTCAGCAGCTCTCTCCGAGGTTGTTGCTGCTGAAAGCAATTCAAAGGCGTAGGAATTCTGCTCTTGCAGTCACGTCTCTTATACCTAAGGGAGGCTAAAGTTGACTGCCTTTGTAAATCTCATTGGTTCTCCTGCACTTGATGTTTACTGTTCTTCTATTTTTCCTTGACAGATGCTACTTTGATAAATTCAGTTCGGCAGGCGTGCTTGAGGAAGAGTCTTTGTATTTAACACTCTTTAAATACATGATTTATTTTTTCTCAAAATCAAATGCTGGCGTCATTCCCAGTCTCCTCTCTTACTATATCAAATTACTCCTGGTAACGTACATCAGTTGTAACTGTTTGGTTTTTTTTAATTTAATGCTGGATTCCAATCATAGCCAGCTAAGTGAAGGGAAGCTGATTTTTCAGCAGTATCAAACAGTACTGTTGCAGCTAGACATGGTTAGTAGTGCTGCATTGTGTGTCAGAGCATGCCCGTGTTTTTCCATCTCTGGTTTTGCGTGATTTTTTGGGTAACTGCATGGGTGTGAGGAGAGACTGGGGGCACCGCTCTCCTTTGTCCTGCAGAGGAGGCAGCTAGGGGTGGGCAGGGACTGCCTGGACAGTGTCTTCCACTACCTCATTTTAGGGAGGTCTAGAAGAAAGTGGAGACAGACTCTTTGTAGACGTACATAACAAGAGGATCAGGGGCATCAGGCAAATTGCAAGAAGTGAATTTCTGATCAAGTGTTAGGAAAAGAAATTTTACACCAGAGATGGTGAGATACTGGAACAGGGGCCCAGAGAGCAGGGGATACTTACAGATATTTAAAATTCATTAGAGTGAAAAACAACTAGGCAATGTTCTAATGAAATCAAAGAAGTAGTAACTTTACATTAAAATTTGCTTTACTCAGAATTTATTTTTAATTGATCCTTGATGAGGATCTTTAAGAAAGGTAGCTGGACTCCTAATAGTAAAATTTTGCAGTACCTATAGGAGTATGCTTAGGAATCAAAAATGCTTCTAAAAATAGTTTTAGTTACCTATATTGAGTAAACTATGTTCTGTAGGTTCTGTGGTTCACAGACTCTTTTCATTCTTTATCAGAAAATAGCCTTGGTGAGGCTTTTTAATTCAGCCTGCAAAATCCATGTTCCTTTTTCTCTCTCTTTAAAAAAAAAGTTAACAATTTTCTTATTAAACTGGTCTAATAACTCTGAAACATAATGGATTTTTTTCTGCGACTTGATTTTCAGTTAGGGTTATTAAGACAGTCTTTCAAATAAATCATAACACAGGAATACAGTTGAATGTTTTCTGATAAGGCCAAAGTTAAACCATACTCAAAGAAAAAGAGTATGTCTGAAAGATGTTTTTTATATTATCTGCTAATAAGGATAATGGTCATATGTTAAAAAACTTAAGGATATATTCCAGGCTTGTGTGAGATATGTGCTGTTGAAATAAAATGGTAAAGAATTAAATTTCAATTTTGACTGAATGTGATCGTTTTGAGGAATAGCAGTACAAGTACACGGTTGAAGAACATGCTTTTATCTTCTTGAAATGTAGGCTTACAATTATACTTCCAGACTCCCAGAGATTTTTATCTATTTAATTCTGAACACATATATGGACTTCCAATCCACAGGGCTGAGAGATAATTTATAGCCTTAGTATTAATGCTTAATTATACTTAGAGGCTACATTAAATTTCTGTGTCAGACCAGGGAAGACAAATAAGTAAAATTAAAAAAAGAGACATCAAGTGTCATCTCCCTGTGTACAGTGTTTTGGCATTATGCTAAGTGAAGTAGCATTTATGTTAGAGAAAATTTGGGCATTGTTGGGTTTTTTTTTGTTGTTGTTGTTGTTGTTTGTTTGTTTTGTTTGTTTGTTTTTTTATGTTTTGTTTTTTGGTGGATTTTTTTACTTCATTTGTCAGGTGGAAAGGAATGAGTAATGTCAGAGTCAGGTTTGTGATGGAATTTAGGTAAGTTCTGGCATTTTTGGACCCCATTATGGATTGATTGTTTTTTGGATTCTGCATAGCAGTCTTAAATGAAACTAAGTGTTCTATAACGAAGGTGAAACTATCAATCATTTAAAAGAAAAAGAGACGAACTTAGAAATGTAATTAGTTCAAAGAAATTTATAGTGCAGTATCAAAACCTTTGAAGGCAATGTAAGCCTGAAAAAAAACACAACAATTCAAGAAGCCCCAGCAACAAAGCTCTTTCCAGTCCATTCAGTTGAGTCTTGTCAATTTCAGTTGGTTAAAGAATAAATGGATTTATGATAGCCTTTAGATGCTGAGTACTTCAGCACTCCAAAGATGCCTTTTAGATTAACTTGAAACAACTTCTGAATCTGGAGGGAGTGATTTGTTGAAAGGAGGTGGATTCTTGTTACAGTGATCTGGCAATGAGTGCATTTTCATCCAAAATTGTAACCTAAATTTTATCCAGATTTGTTAGATAACAGCTGTGTTGGGTAAAGCTATATCCAGCTCAAGAACCTGGCTTCAATGGCAGTGAATATCTAGAAAAGCAATATTTGCATAAAATTAGTTGAGATTCATCCTTGTTTTTTGTGAGATAAAGATCTTTCAGATTTTTTCTGTACAAAATTCTGTTAATGTTTCTGTCTCAGCTGTTCTGAGAGGAAGCTACTGCTATAGTATCATATTTGTCTGATTTGTTTCTGTAGCAGGACTCAGCTAGCCATGCCTTAACCTCCCCAGCCTTTCTACTGGTAACTCCGTCTCTTCTTACTATCTTATAAGTGAAACCTAGGCTTGTGCCCTGCTTTCTTTATTGAGCTCTCCTCTTGCAAGTATCAGAGCTGGTTAGGATCATGTGTGAAATGACACACTGGATCTAGGTCACTTCCATCCTCCTGCAGTGTATGTAAAGGAAGGATGTACATACAGTGCCATGGGACATGTTGCCTCTAGCAGTACTTCAGCAAAGTTCCTTCAGTCGAAGCTTACATGGGAACCCTTGGATTTACCAGCATTGCTTCTCAAACATTTACTGTTAATAAAAATACAAAAACTTGATTTGGAAGAATAAAGCATTTAGCAGAATTATCTTTTAACAAACTTCTGTTCTTACAGTGGAAACACTTAGAATATCAACATTTGCCATGTTACTGTTCAACCAGGTGGCATCTCCTGCCATGTTAATGTGAATCCTTTGCAATAACGGTCAAGCAAAATAACACAAAAACCCCGAGCAAGACCCACTGTCTTGTACTGGGAGCCCAGAACTGGGCCCTAAACTCGAGATGTATCTCGCTAGTGCTTAGAAAAGGAGAAGGATCACCTCCCAAGAGACTGCGGGCTTTCCTTGCCGCAAGGGCACGCTGCTTGGTCATGGTCATGGTCACCTTGGTGTCCCGCAAGTCCTTTCCTGCAAAACTGCTTTCCAGCTGCTTAGCCACCTAGTGCCAGAAGTCACAAGCTTCCAGGTCCCTTCCACCCTATATAATCTTGGACTTTGTCTGCTCCTCCTCTGGTACCTCCAGAGGTTCAGACCTGCAAAGCCACATGAGCTTGGAGGACATACAGTCTTTCTTCTCACGCCTGAAGCTGCCTAGGCCACTGACTTCCTCTGTGGTCTAGATGGTCCACCAGTGAAGACCTCCTTCAGGCACTCTGAAGATAAAACTTCCCTGTTGTCTTAGCCTCCTAGGAGGGTGGGACCAATACTGGTCATTCTTCATACTAGCTGGAAGACAGATTAAGGATGTTGAAATTTCAGGTGTTCTCCCATCCTCTTACTCTTGCTCTTTGACTGCATGTTTAACATTGTGTTTTGTCGTAAGCAATAATTGTGAATGCATCTTTGTGAAACTTGACTTCTTTGTGATTTTGGGACTTTCTCCACTTGTCAGTCTGTGAACTTGGTTAGACGCATTGGTTCTTCATTTTCTATCTTTGACAGAAATTTCACAGATTTCACAGAAAAATGCTATATTTTATTAATTTTCTGTGAAATGAGAAGTGCTGTTGGTCACAGTGTTGGTTACTGTGCAGGCCAAAACTTTTTAGAATTTAAAGAAACCTTTCTCAGAAGGATGGCTGAGTAGCAGGTTGCTGGATGAAAGAGAATGTCAGGTATTTCATCACAGTATAAAAACCGAGTGGCTGGAGTTGAGGATATATCTACTATGGCTTGAAAATAAACTTCCCATTTCATGTAAAATGAAACATCAGCAAATAGTAAATAACCTGAATTTATATTACAGCCTGTTTTCCTGTGGCGTCTGGCTGAAATTAGGTTCTACTCCTCTAAATCCATCTGCTAGGGTAGCCTGCAGCTATGAGGATAAATTAAAGTTCTTTAATGTTATTTGATGAGAAATTCATGTCTTTAATTCCAGAAACTGGAATAGCTGACCTCTCTGTAGAGGGCATATAATACATAATTGCTATCAGCTCCCATTTATAAATATATGTGCTTACTGTCATCACTAGAAGTTTTTAAATTAGAAATGCCTTCTCAGTAAAGAGATTCATGGAGCATTTTGTTTCCATGCATGAGAAATTAATTGGGTAATTTTACAATGTCATATAAAGAATGTTGATAATAATGTAAGCTAAGAATTCCTGTCTTTTGTAATTCAGTTGTAGTGTTTAATATACTTGAAATTACAACTCTCCATTTCTGTACTCCTGTTTACTCCAATAGTCGTTTACATGCATATCCACAATTCTGAATACACAGCCAGCTTCTGAGAAGAGGCTGCACTCCTGAGAGGCTCTCTAGCCTACTTTCCAGTCAGTATTATTTTGGAAATCTGAGTTCAAGGACATGCTAAAAGACTTAAATTTTTTAAAAAAAAGATAAAAATCAATCTTGCCTTCTTAGACAGCAATACAAGAAAAGCAATGCTTCAGGCAAACTAGGACAATAGGGAAAGACCAGCTCTTTCTTGGGAGGTTTCAGCCTTGCAGACTTTGTATTTGTTATCTTACAATCAACATGATGAATAAGGAGTAAGAATATGGTAAATAAGGTGAATATGCAGTAAGATGTTTGTAAATTCAGTCTGTCCGTCTAAGCAAGAGTAGTACTTTATGAAATTATTTCTTCTATTTGTCTGAATACTTCAGTAACCTTCATATTATTGAACATGTCACGTTTTTTCCTACTGCAAACCACGATGGCCAAAATATCACCCTCTAAGTGTATTAAATGCTTTGTTGCTTTTCACCAAGCTGTTGTGGTATTTGCTTTCAGACATAGTTTGTGTATCAGTGATACTCATTTTAAGTTTCCCAACTGTGAAGGAAAGCACATATTAAAGAAGCATCAAAATCCAGTATTTTAAAGTTTCTTCTTCCATAAAACAGGCAGAGGGACTTCATAGTTAAAACCTGAATATTTTTTGTTTATTTTCCTTGTAATCTGAATCATCATTAGGGATAGTTTCTGTACATTGGGGAGAAGGCACCCTGTTCTTCTTTTCATGGAAAAGTTTCCCAAAAAACAGTATTACTCAATTACGACATTTGAAATGGAGATTTTATTTATTTTTCCTGAAAAGCTTGTTTGCAAAGTGTTAAGCAATTCGAAACAAATTGGCCAAGAAAAGGCATTAAATGGAACTGTTAAAAGAATCTTTAGGCTTAGCATATGTGAAGTCAAGGTAAAAGAAAATGGCAATTAAGATCACTAATTCTCATATTTCCTCTTATCAAAGGTATATAGAGAGAGTTTCAGGAGGAACACTTTTCTTCCCCACTGCTGCTTGAAGAGGAAATGTAAGAAGTACAGAAATTATGTTTATAGAAATGCCGTTGTATGAAAATGGTAGCTTGAAACTCACCAGCTGTAAGATGAAGCCGAGGAAATTTCCCTTTCAGCAGAAGTGTAGAAGGCACCTGGGAGAGAAAACTAAATGTGCTTGATGCTTATGGTGTCTTTATCTCTTCATGTCATCAACTTGTGCTTCATCAAGTTTTATGAAATAGCAGTTTTCTAGCAGTGTTTCAAAAGTCTCACCACATGATGCCATGTTACAAGCTCTGTAAATTTTTCCTTAGTCCATATATCCTCAACCTGTAGATACCAGCACCTAAAAATGCCCACAATGAAAAGTACAGAGGAGTAAACTGAGGTGGATCCTCCCTTGATCTTCCCTAGATACCTCATCATTACTATTCAGCTTTGCTATTTTTACTTTTTCATTTAGATGTGTTAGGAAATAGGTAATTAGAGCACTGACATCCTTTCTGTCAGAAAATCTAGCAAAGAAAGAGTTGCAGCAAAATTTTACTCTTCTCTGAAACTGTTCTGTATGTTCCAGTGGGACAGCTGCAGTGTTAAATCCTGATAAATCTGGTGTGGTTTGTAGGTTTGAGATGGCACAAGATACTGCTGACTTGTCAGCCTCCTCTTGCACAGCTGAAACTGGCATTGATTTGTAGTTACTATTGGTGAGCTGAGAAACGACATGGGTTTCCACAAATATCTTGTGTAATATGTATGAAAGAATGTATTTTCACTGACACTTCTGAAGCTTGATGTATATGGCTTTTGCATGTGACTTAAAATCTGCAGATATTTATTCAGGGTTATACATACTGTATTTCAATGTGTATGTGTACATATAAGAAATACATAATCCCAAAAGCTGAACATTCAGAAAGTGATGTTGTATATGGTGCCTTCCTGTGTTTCCTTTTTAAAATCATCACTAGTGCAATATTGTCTTTCAATGTTTCTGAGGAATTTTTTTTTCCCCTCATTTCACCTGTGGCATTTGTTTCAAGCAAAGCTAAAATTTTTATGCACTTTACATGCTTAAGCTTCATCAAAAATACTGTTATTACTAAGGGACTATTTCCACTTGATTGTTTCTTGGAATTAAATCTGCAAGGGAAATGGTACACTGCTTTTGGCTACCCTCATAAAGGCTGTGGTTGCTAATGCACTTGCAAATATTGTTTCGTTGTCTTTATGGAAGAAAAATAATTTTGTATTGCATTGAAGGAAATTAATACATAGCTAATACTTTAAGATTAATATGATGAAAAATGATGGAATGAGTTTGCCTAATTGTTGGATATCTACGGAGATGAGAGTTTTCAGTGGTAGATGGTTCTGTGTTTGCATTGCCTTGAGGTCGAGGACAATACTGCGTAAAATAATCTTCAGATTGTTGTTCTCTGGAGTCTGTTTGAATTTCAGGCAAAGGGTTTATTATGCAAAACTGAAAGGTCTCAAATTGGACTGATTTGTCTTCATTCAATCCAGACATTTTATTTTTAAATATTTCCTTTCATTAAGTAAGAGCTGTCAGAGTTCAATGAGCACAGTCCCTTGGATTTAAATTTACAGTATTCAGTTGTTCTGAGGTCCTGAGAGACATGAAAAATGAGAAACCTGAAAGGAGAGTCCATAGGGATTTAAGTAAATTAGCGAATACCTTCTGAAAGCAGCATGTACAGAAGTATGTATATCTTAAATTTTTGTATTCAGTATTTAACAACTTGCTTGATTTTTAAATAAAACACTTCTTTGTTTTATTCTTTACATTTCCTCCTTCCCATTAAAGAAAAAAGAGAGCAAGAAATTTAGTATGTTTTGTGCTAGTAAGTCACTTAGTATGAAGACAGCCAATCAAAAGTGTGTGAAAAATAGAAAAGTGTTCACCTCTCTGTGTTACCCCAGATAAACTGTATTCCTTTATGAAGGGAATGTATTCTCTTAATTCACTTGTGGGAATTAAGTCACAATAAATATTTATTACAATTTTATTTATTATTTATTACAGCAAATAAAGCCAATTTACTATAATTAGTGCTCTTATTGCGTCTGAATGGCATTTTTTTAATATTTATATAATAAGATATTTTTCTGAATGTGGGTATTGTACTGAGATGGAACATAACTTTATCACAATGAACTCATATCTTACCATGTCTGGAAAAAAGCGGAATATCAATTAGTAGTTTTTAATTTCATGCAGCTGTACTTGATTCTTCAATTTTAACATCTGAAATATATATCTTGGTGCTCATCTGTCTCTATGCTGTATGTGCTCAAGGAGAGTCAGAATTACAACATCATAGAATGTCATAGGCTGGAAGGGACCTTAGAGATCATTTAATCCAACCTCCCTGTCATGGGCAGGGATGCCTCTCAGCTAGATCAGGCAACACATGGGGACCGAATGGTGATCGAACCCGTGACCTTGGTTATCAGTGCCATGCTCTAACCAGCTGAACTAATAGTAGAGGCTGCTGGACATAACAGTTAAACCAAGAAATGTTCTAACAGTGTCTTAACATTATAGGGTTGTGTGTTGTTTTTTTTCTTTCTGAGGAAAATGACAAGAGGATGTAATCTGTAAAAGATACCTGTCAGCAGTTTATCCTAGTTACCTTCAGCTGTCTTCCCTCTTCATTAATCCCTCTCTTTGCATGTTTTTGGATTTATTCACATAGGAGGACACTGTTACCCTCCCAGTGCTTGATCAAGTTTTGGTTTATATGTCTGGATCACCTCAAATACCCAGCTTTATTCAGTAACTCATAGTTCTTCCTTTTTAGAGGAAGGGTCAAGGGATGGTGCCTGATTGGAAGTGAGCAAGTAACTTTCCTGAATTCATAATACTGTGTCTTTTTTTCCCCCCTAAAGACATATACTGGAGGGGAACATAGAGTCTATCGAAAACATTCAAGTTCTAGTTCAACTTTCTTAAAGGATTTTGTGAACTGAAGAAGAGTGTAGGAAGTATAAAAGAATGACTGATTTTAGCTGAGACAAGAATTCCGGTTAAGCTGTGTCTTGAAATTGCATCCTGATAATTTCATTTAATGCTTCTTACATTCTGCGTTATGAGAGTGATGACTCCTTTTTACCTTGGTAGTGGTGAATAGAGAGATTAGTCACTCATACTAATGTGAGTAGCAGCTTATGATTTGATAATATCTTACTTAATCTGTCACTTATCCCAGCTGAAAAATTTTAGTCTATTTAGGGTTTTTCTTTTCTATGCAGAAGTAATTTCATTGTGTTTGTTGTACTTCTAGCTACCTTTTCTGATTCCCCTGTGTCATCTTTGGCCAGAGCTTAGCACATCAGTCCAACTAAGGCACTTTTTGGATTTATTCACTGTCTTTCTGCTGCCTGTAGCTAAATTCTTGTTGCAGCTAAACTTCTTCACTTTGTTAGACCACTTGGTTTGGAGTTTTTCTTGTCCTGTGCTGGGAGCCATCCTGCTGGTTTTCTAGCATTTTGTCTTCAGTGATGGAGGAGGGAGAAGAAAGGAAAGGAGAAAAGTGGTAGAAATGTGCGTTTCAACTTGGTGCAGTCATACTGAAGTATTCAGGGAGTTTACTGTTCCCTGTAACATGTACAGTTAGAGATTAGTTAGAAAGTAGCTACTGTGGTAGTGAGCTTAGTCATCTAGAAAAGTCATGGACGGTGTTTCTCTGATTCTGATTTTTATATTCTGCTGTAGACAGGAAAACCTGATACATCATGCCAAGCAGTTTTGCCTGGAGGTCTGTTTTAATGTAATCCTTAGTTTTTTTCTGAACAAATTGGTCTTGCAGTTTGTTATTCTGGCTGAAAAGTGCCAATAAGGAACACCAAGAGTAAATAAAAGAGTAGTCTGAATGGTGGTCAATAATCCTTCATTGTTTCTGATCAACCAAAAAATTTTATTTGGGGTTTGCAAGATGAGTGTTTATGGGAAAATTTCAGTGCTCATATTCTTAGCATTTCTAGAGATGAACTCATGGAATTTTCATAAACTTTAACAATTAAATAGGTCATTTATAATCACGAGTATTTATGAATGAATAAATGCCTGTTTGTGAATTCACTGTACCAGTCTAAGCATGGAATTGCAGAAATTTATGCTATTGCCATGAAGGTAGTCATATAATAATGAGCACTGAACTCTGACCTCCGCCTATGGAAATCAGGCTTATTAAGTCATTTGTGATGTTCCTGCATAAAATTTTACTGCATAAGATCTTATTAATGCTTTGTCAAGCTTATTTTTTTAATGCCCCAGTCTGTTGTGCTTTTTACAAGCGTTCTCATTTGACCTATCTGCATACACTTTTAATGTTTTGTGTATGGTGAGAAACACAGGCAACTTTCTAATTTTATTAGCTGTTTACCAGTAACAGTAGGAAACTTCCATTCTGTTTTCATGTTTCCTGGGCTGGGACTGTCCACATTTCTTTATGTTCACAGTCGCTGATTCCCCTCACCATAGTCATGCCCTTTCTGTTGTCTCGTTCTTACAGATGAGAGCTGACAATATGACCTGGGGTGCTTGATATATGAGGGTTCTTAGATCTATTTGATGTTTTAATAAATTAAAGACTTTTCAGAAGCTATTAATTTCTGAAAGTAATTTAGGTGATCTCAAGTGATTTAATATGCTGCCTCACTGAGCACGTTATACATGTACTATACTCTCAAAAGAGTGTGCATCTTCAAAAGTGGGTTTTATTTATTTTAATTTTCTTGACTGAACTGAAGTCATTTCTGTGAAAATATATGTTCCCCACCACTAATACTAGCTGAGTTTTCCCTTCTGTTTCATTCGTAGTTAACTGACATAGTTATATGCCTAGACTATTATTTTTCATGAAATTAACAGAATACTTGATATGTTTATATATATGCATGTCTGTGTGAATGTTCATAATAAACTATACATATGTAACATTTCTATAAATTGAAAAATAAGCCTGTTTTAAGGAGAAGTGCATTTGTCATTCACAGGAGAAATATGGTACAGGTTACTATTTTTGAGATGAGACATTCAGTAGGGATTAAATACTCTAAATGGCTTATTCCCACTCTTGTTGAATTTCAAAGCAGTTAAAATTCCTGGGATTTGACCATATCCCTGGAAATGCACAGTCAGACAACACTTCCTCAGCCATGGAGTTTTTTTTGGTGAAGTGGGCTTTGAGCCTTTTGCCAGAACCCTGATGCTGCTGTGAATTCCCTGGATAATCACTTTCATTTTCAGTCACCTCAAAAATGTCATTTGACCAATGAGATGTATTAAAAGGTTAACTCATATTTGGCTGTGTCTCCTTCTCAAAAGAAATAGTAATCACTGTTCTGAGGACTCTTTAGTTTTGTTCATGCAGTTCTTCTCTGATGTGTAAGTATCTTTGCAGAGAAATAACCCCAGATCACAGCATGAGTTCTAGGAGCAGAAGTACAATACTCTATTGATGATTTTTCTCTCATTCTCTAAGAAAGGTATCAAGTCAAACACTTAAACTGAAAAAAAGAAATACTTTCACTGGTGTCTGAACTTTCATAACATTGTGACTTTTTTAGGGGCAGTTACACTCTCCTTGAAGGTGAATAAAAACAGCCTAAGTAATGTGTTATATCAAAACTTTTACATGGCCCAACCAATTTTCTAGAGCCATCTTTTCTATCTTCAGGAAACCTCCCTAAAATTTACTACCTTACTTTCTGTAGCATAGTATTATTCCTAACACACTATATTCTGTTTAAACGTGGTGTAAACAAAGGTATGCAGCAGTAGGAAGAATGACAAGCAATTAAAAGCAAGAAGAGACATTTTGTGGGTTTTTTTGGACAAAGTTATTGTAGTTAGTCATAAAATTAGTATCAGAAACGGTATTTAGTACAAATATATTGGACAAAATCAGAAACAATGTATTCGAACCCAGTAAACAAAGATAATGGAGTTACATCCACTCTGCCCTTCAGGAAAGTTAGAAAAGTTATTTTGTACTTTAAACACAACAAATTGTAATTGCTGAAATTCTTTGATGACTATTTATTAAACATGTATAACCCTAATTTGATAAGATGTAATTTTTAAGACAGTCAGAATATCAAACTGGTAGACTGCTTTTCAGTACTGACAGTGGTTTTAGATGGTTACCCTAACAGGCAGTCCTGTCATTCAAGGTAGCCAAATTCTTTTCTACAAGTTAAGATTCAGGAGTTACTAAAACACATGTTCACAGAATCCTCACTCAGAAAAAGTGCTCAGCTCAAGCTCTGGGGCTGTAAGGGACAAAGTCGCTTCTTATCCACTGTTCTGTCCCCGAATCTGATAGACTGATGATGCAAGAGAAGCTGCAGTGTTGTTCCTCAGCAGGGCACCACTTGGTAAGTGATATCAGTTCCATCTCCCAGGTTTTTCAGGAGAAGGAGTCAAAGAGGAGGAGACTTGTTCTCAAGGTCTATTCAGTGTGGTTAAACCAGTGAAACTCTATAGCATGCAGCTGGTTTGAAAGACGATTGCTGACATTACAATGATGGCCACCGGGTGGGCACCACAGGGAGATGGCTCAGGCATGGGTTTTGAGTGGCGAGTGGTGCTACCTGACAGATCTAAGTAGTCCTGTGCCGTGAATAAGGGAAGGTGGAGGTTTTGGTTTGTGAGAGCTGCATGATATGTTTTACAGCCACTTTACATTCAGGTGGTGAACAGTTTTTTCCATTTCTAACAGTAATGGATTGCTAAAATCCCCACGAGGGTTTTTGTTAAGTTATACTTAAAGATTAACATTTCTTGTAGGAGTTCTGCCCTTCAAAGTCTTCCTTCTATCATTTTGTTGGTAATGTACTGGCAAAAGTGAGAAAGAGATTACATGGATATATTGGAACCAATTCTTTTCAGTGATTTTACTTTTCCCCTCAGTCTTTTCTAAGAGACTACACTTTCTGAAGTTAGCAGCATGGTTTTGCACACAGTGTCTGCTACTAAAAGTTAAAAAGCCTGATGTTTACTGCCAAGGATAGATATGCAGAAAGGCTCTTGCTTACCTTTGCTCCTATAGTGACCAAGGGCACTACTGGATCTTGTGTGCCATGCTGGGGTTGCCGGGAAGTGAAAAGAGTCGCAAGGAAGTAAAAGGTTGCACCTCTGGTGCATAACAGACAGGATGGGTGACCAACAAGAGTATTCCAGTCCATATATGTCCTATTCTGTATAAAACCCAAGGATCATGAGATGTAGGTTTTCTTCTTCAATGGCTGGCATCCAAGCGGAACTCTATCCAATCTTCTGCGCTTGATCTCAGTCCTGAGTTCCTGAATCCAGCTCCCATATCCAGCTGTCTCTGATACTGAGCCGGGGACTTCCCAGTGCTGCCTGCTCTGCAGCATCGGTGGGGATTGCTATTGGGGTAGAGAGTCAGGTTCGGTATTTGTTTTGGATGTATTTGTATATAGATCACTGTTTTCTTATCAGTACTGTTATTGTTTTATATAAGCTGTTTTAGTTTTCTTTTCCAATTCACAAGTCTCTCTGCCTTTTTCATTTTCCTTCCTATTTGGGAAGGGAAAGGGGTTTGAGAGTGTCTGTCAGCATGTAGTGGCTGGCCCAGTCCTAACCCTCAGCAGTTGTTAACTGGCTGATTTGTGTAGTATCATTACATATGACTAGTTTGATGGTCATGCCTTGTGCAGCTTTGAAGCATGGAACTGCATTAGGACAGTCATGCTGCTTCTTCTTAGAGTTGAGTACCACTAATGATTACTAAGCTTTGAGGAATCTGCTTTGTTCTTTACTTGCTATATGAATGTTGCATATGCATTAGACTTGAAAATTTTAATGGCTAGGTTAATATCATTAGTTCTGTTACTTTGGTAGCTTGCAGTAGTGCAATCTGAAATACTGATGTCTTGACAACTGTAGCAATTAGCAAATCTCCGTGTTTAGATTTTATGAACATGAATGTAGTAGCTTGTGCCAGCAACCAGAACAGGAGCTCAATGGAAAAAGAATTATGTTTTTTTATTACTGCATATTAATGAAGTGATTTTTATTCCATTTAGCTACTGCTGCTTTAAAAGTTGACCAATGTAAATGTCAGTTATTCTTTGAACTAGCAAGGTTTTACTTCTGCTTTGGCTGAAATGTTAAATATTTTGTGCTGGACTCATGACTGCAGGAAAGTTGCTCAGCAAAAGATAACAGTGAAAAATCTAAAGAGCAAATACATGTCTAAAATGTCAGATATCGAGATAATGAAAACTGTGTTTAATTTTTATCACATTTAATCAGAACAAGGTGGAGGATTAAAAATCGAATCATAGAATCATAGGATCATAGAATCATAGAATGGCCTAAGCTGGAAGGGACCTTAGAGATCATTTAATCCAACCTCCCTGTCGTGGGCAGGGATGCCTCTCAACTAGATCAGGCAACACATGGGGACCTAGTGTGATAGAAGTGGAGAGTTTAATGGACAGTGGCAGTATCTGCAAATTTCAGATTTCAAGAGATTTCACAAGGCAATGTAAGTCAACAGAAAATAGAATTTAACTTGATTTTCATTGAATGTTACTTCTTTGACCAAAATATTTCATAGCTCAGGGATTGAGGACCGCTATGTCTTCATTTTTTCTAATGAAATTACTTCTCCCTGACTTCTGAGATCACAAGAATTAATTTTCACCTACTTTATTTTGGTAGAATGCACAAAACAAAATTTGGAGGATAGTATGTGGTATTAGTAAAGAATTTGGATAAGCCAATTTGTGTTTGTTTCTCTTCCTTTTAGATTTTTTTTTATTTTATTGAGAGAAGGAAGTCGATATATAAATAAGTTGAAGTGGACAGAAGGCTGGAAAGGAGTAAAACCTAAAATACTTTTTTTTTTTTTGCTCTCTTACTTAGTAAAGATACTGTGTGCTTGAAATGAAGTGTTTTTTTCCAGCCATCAGCTGATCTTATAAAGATATTACTGCTTGCTTCTTTTTGTACGTAAACACATTAATCAGAGAGTGAGATGTTGTTGCGTGTCTAGTTAAATTGAGGATTTTTTTTAAAATTGAAGTCTACTGTATAGCTTTCAGTAAACTCTCCTGGTTTATTATGAATGCAACAAATAATTACAGATTACCTTAAATATGTATTCTTCAGAAGATTAATTTCCGCAGCCTGGATTTATTTATTTGTATGTTCATTAATTCTCTTATCTAAACTCTGCCCTTAGGGAGAAGTCAATAAAGGTAACTGTCCTGCTCTTAGTAGCAATGTAAAGAACTGTATTATTGTTTTGTTTTTTTTTTTCCAATTAGGATTCATCCTTTACTACAACCCAGTGAGAAAAAAAGTACAGATTCTTACACTCTGCAGTTCTTTCTTTAACTCCATCAGTAAAAACTGTCAGCATGAATGAACATGTTGTTTATCTCCACAACTTCTTGCCTCATGGATTCCCCTTGTTATTACCTCCTTTATATCATCATGATGTTTTCTTTATTCTCATTCTCCTTTGTTAGATAAGAGTGCTACCATTTCAGATTACACTTACTGGTTGTGAGGAACCTAGTTTTATCTGTGGAATCAGAATCTGATCTCAACGAATAGAAACACACTGATTAAATTAAGAAAGAACTAAGTCCTTATTTCATTATCTATAATATGGGTGTACTTTGTTACAGAAATTAAACTACTCTCACAATGCCTAAAAGATTCAGTCTTTTAGCTGTCAGGACTCTATTCTGCCTGTTAACTCCATTTATCCTAATAATTCTAGGAAGGCTAGAAACTACGACGAGATAGTCTGAACATAACTGGTTTTTGTCCTTAGTAATCTTCTTAAAAACCTCAGTCCTGGCTGTCTCACTGGAGAAGGAACATCCTTACTACTTACCTCAATCACTTTTATTATTTTTAAAACAACAGAAGAAAAAAGGGAAGGAAAAACCCTGAAACCTCTGGTTTATACTCACTGCTTGGTTGAGGCTACTGTGCCTACAGTCTGTCTTTTTGCAGTGTTAGACTGGTACATATATTGTTGTCATGTGAGTAGATGTCTGTGAAGTAGTGAGTCCATCTTTTTTTTTTTTCCCCAATCACTTCTATCTCAAGGATGTAAACTTAATTTTTTCCAGTTTTTATAGTGAAACTGGTCTGCTTAAAGGTCTAAGCGGAAAATCTCACAGCTAATGCTTCTTGGCACCCAGTTTTCAATTGTTTTTTTAATATTTATTTTTAATACAAACATACAATGTTTTTCTTGTTGTAGAATTAACACTCCAGTATTTTTCTTTTATGGTACATTAAACTATCCTAGTTCTGGGATGTATATTTTTGTACGTGTCAGGTGCTAGAAGTTTTGCAGTTTTTATATACGTGTGCATATATACATGTGCATACCACACAATGCAAGTTTATGGATAAGCTGAGCAATTTTTCTGTTTCCTCTGCTTCGTTACCTTTCTGCTGTGACATTATATATAGATGCAATGTGTATTTTTTAATAATATTTAATGTAATATCCACTTTAAAAAGGATGTATATTTGTGCAGCATATTGTTTCTTCTAGTCATTGAGACACCGTATTGATGTTTATTATTGTTTATTGGAAGAAATGTGTATTACAAATTCTCCTAGTCCTTTGTGGGGAAAAAAGAAGCATTTTCTGTAGTGACTTAAAACCAGCTAATTAAGTTAGAGCTGCGTAATCTGTGCTGTGTAACCAATGAGTGCATGGGTCTCCATGCATCTTGGAATTTGGTGCCAGAAGCAAAATGATATCTGAGAAGAGCTGTACATGCTCAGATGGGTGAGACTGTGTTGCTTAACATGTACAGAAAAGCTTACCTGATGGAGAATTTTTGAAAAAATTTATGTCAGAAGATAATTATATTTTTATTTCTTCTAGCTTATTAACAGTTATGGATACCAAAGAGCGTTCGTAATTTTCTGAGATCTAGGAACAAGCACGGCCAGAGAATTCATAGCGTATAATTTAGTTAAGCTTGCAAATGGACACTGAAGTGAATATAAAGACATTATTGCTTCAGAAAGGCTGAGTGATTTTGACACAAATTGTGTATCTTTTTATTACTTTGCTGTATAGCTTGCTTGTACTGCACCAAGCCAGACAGTAGCAAAGCAGAGGTAACCTAGGAGATCAATAGAAAACAGGAGGTGTGGTGATAGGGCCTTTTGCTGTCTGATACTGTGCTGTCCTCTTCCCTCAAAACGTCATCATTTTGAAGTGAGTAGTCCTTGGATATCTGAAGCCTGAGATTCTTCTGAAACTTGGATCAGAAAGTTTTATCTTTCAGTACCAAAGATTACATGGTTCAGCTCCTAAGACAGGTCATTCTGCTGCTTGGCTGCTACTTCTTCTTACTGTATATCCATTTTTTGTACCAGATTTTATAGGCTCTGTTCCTGTGTGAACTTCACTCTTAATTCATGTGTGGTAGCGTTTAATCTTTCATTTATTGAGTATATTTTCTTTGGATTAAAAAAGAAAAAAAGTGATATTGCTTTTTCCTTGGTCCTAGGACAAGTTTTTTAAATCATTTTTTGAGTAATTAGGCAGGTATCAGTGGTATTTGATTGGGAGTAAGATCTAGGACTACAAGTAGTGCTATGAGAGTACTGATCAGTGCCGGTAAGAACATGGCTTAGTGATCAGGGATGGTTTGATGTGTTCAGAATTGCCATGGGAGCATTTAATGTTATGTATCCTATTATGTGATACACTTACCTTGCTCATGAAAATATGTCATTTCCACATCTACTTACAATAGATGACATTTAAAACATAATTTCCATCCTATATAGTTAAACTAAGTGAATTTTGAGTGTTTTTTTCAATAAATATTCTAGTGCATATGTTGAAAAGAAATATTAATGGAAGGTATATTTGAATTTTGAAACATCTACACTTGAAATTTTACTATTTATCCTGCTGTATGGAGAGTTTATTAGTCAACAAAATTAACTAACAAGATTAGCCAACAATGTTGTTCTCTGCTGGGAAGGAGTGATTGGATGATAGGGGTTAAATGTAGATAAAATTAGGCTAAAATGTTAGCTAAAAATGTAATTCAGCCCATGTATGTTACCAACCTAGGGAAAAAAAACAAACAAAATAATGTGATCACCATGTTAACCATATGTATTATATATATTTGATGGCAGGTGTAAAATATGCATATAATATTTCACATATACATTTAAAAATACTTCTATAATAATGCATATAAAAGAAGAAAACCACAACGTGTGATATTTTGCAGAGCTGCTTTTGTCTTAGCTGTGCTTATGTTTAGAATAGTATAACTAGAATCCTTATTTGTACATTCAAGCTGTGTTTTTTTAATCACCTGACATTTTCTCTAGTACTTCCTGTCAAGAAGGTAGATGAGGTGTTTCGTCACAGTGCCTAGAAATTGGATGAAATTGGACACAGACATTAAATTACAGTTTTTAAAAGGAAATTTAAATTGAATTTAAATATTGTTTA
Source organism: Apaloderma vittatum (assembly GCF_000703405.1). Classification (NCBI taxonomy): domain Eukaryota; kingdom Metazoa; phylum Chordata; class Aves; order Trogoniformes; family Trogonidae; genus Apaloderma; species Apaloderma vittatum. Next base: position 53,719 of record NW_009713063.1, on the reverse strand, counting down.
ATGTTATTTTTTCTTTATCTTTGAATTCTCGTCTTAAATCTGTTATATCTAGTCCAAAAGAAACATCTTAACTCCTACCAGGAAGATACTGTCTACCTAGCTGTGAATATACAGTACTCTCTTTTTGAGCTGCCTGATGTGTCAGACCTTACACTTTTAACTTAAATAAATATAATTGTTTTGGCTAAAAATAATAACCTCTCATATGTTTTCTAAAAAAAGTGAATACAAGTCCGTAGGGTTTTCAATAATATTCATTTATAACTTTAAAATAGTTTGCAGTATTTACTTTTTTTTTTTTTTGGCATTTCAGGATTGTGTTAATTTTCAAGTAGAAATGCTATTTTTCATAGAGTTTGCAGCGCTTATGTATTAGACATATATGCCTTTTACGTTGATATACAAGCCTTTGTTTATGGATCTGAACCCCTAGAATCCACATTTGCAGCTTATATTTGCTTTGCTAAAAGGGCAAATCTTGGCTCTAAAATTCTATGTCTCGATATTAAAATATGAATTATAGTTATGAAACTTACCTATATAATTTCTTCTCACTAATAGCCCAGAAAACAAAATTATTATTTGTTCAGTGGTATCTGATTATGTTGTATATGTTAATAGATGAAATTTAGGGTAAAATATCAGTGCATATATCAAAGGTCTATTGTATATCACTTCTTTTCTTCTCACCAGCCATGTTCTGTTGAATACTGGGACTTAATTTTTGTTTGAAATGAAGCAAACCAAGATGACCTCTACAGGATAGCAGCAGAAGCAGGCACTTGTTCTGTCTTCTTAGTGCTTCTCTGTGCATCCTGTCAGCAGCACTGGAAAAATTCCTCTCTTTATATCTAAGGACCACTTCAACATAATAGGTACATCCTGCTGCCATGAGCACTGCAATTGTCAGGATAGGATTAGGAATTATGAGGACTAGATGTGAGGACTCTTCAAAGTGGATTGGTAATGTGGGTGGTAATCAAAGAAACGATTTAGTGCTTAAGAGATTGCGTAAGTAACCCAAGTAAAAATTGTGCTGCTTGTGTATTTTGCATTTTTTTAAAAAAGAGAGAGAGGAAAAAATGTTCCTGTCTTGTAAATTCCAGAAGACAATGTGAAAGGAAGGTCTGGCAAACACAGAAGACTGTTTTTTTTCCTCTTCTCTCCATGAGATTTGGATCAGATTTTCCTCATATTGACATGGTCACTATAGAAATAATAATCAATATTCAAAACTTCAAAATAAATATTCTGTAGTTTTGGGGTTTTTTTCTATCAACATGCTACCTTAACGGATAATGCTTTGCAAGGATGCCAAAAAACAGAACAAAGCCTCAAAGGCAGAGTATCGACAATTTGTTTCAAGCAGTGAATCATTTTGACTTTATCTTTGGTTCGAAATTTGCATTAGCTATGCTGAATCTCGTCTGCAGTTCTCCACTCTGCATGACTGAGGCAGAGGTTTGCTGCCTCACTCCACAAACCACTGTGTTTTACAAATCTGTTTGGAAATAGCTTTCCACAGTTTGCACCAGTGTAGTTTACTACTGCAGTTTTCTTCTGTAATGCAACCCTTCATCTCCTGAAAGAAACAGACTTCTTGAATTTCACCTTCAGCCTCCTGGTAAGTTGCGGCCCTCTTGGAATAAAAATAGCAAAAGTAACTACACCCAAGGGAAATGGAGGCCACAGATGCAGAGCTATCCAGAGAGAGACTGGACCACAAGCAGTGAAAATTCATTGTTGAGGTACCAAGTACATCACCATGTACTACATGAGATGGCCAAGTTCTCCTTTAACGGTTTGGTGGTGCTGGGAGCTTAAGTACATTGCAGGCATATAACCTACCTAATATACAACCAGAAATAGAATTGAAAACCAAAAAAAGTGGTCTTATAAGGACCATTTGTTATTTTATTGCTTGAAAAATTTGTTTGAAAAATTGCTTGAAAAATTTGTTATTTTATTGCTTGAAAACTTATCTATAGTGTTGTGTTTTGGCACACTGCAACAATTACCTCCTTCAAAAGTGCTGGAAACATCTGAGCTACAGATTTCCGTATCTATTTTCTATTGGGATGATTAATAGCACAAATACTAGACTTGAAAAAAGATTTACTAAATCTTAAAAATGTTAGATAAGCACTTTTAAGGCTCAGCAAACAGTATGTTTATCTCATTGTAAGCATCAGCTGTAAATTATTCTCCTTCACCTTTGCTCCTCAAGCATCCTTAATTTATGGTATTTCTTATTTTTTTTAATTTTTCACTGGAATGCAGTTAGAAAGCGTTCTTCAAGGTCTGAAATAAGTGATTTTGATTAAATTCAGCTTTATAAAATAGGAAAACACCTATGTAAACATGTAAGATTTGATTATTTGTTTTGATTTTTTTTTAAAAAATAGCTATCTTGGCAATGTTTATATTATGTTAATATAAATACCATAATTTTTGCTAGATCACCTAACCATATTTTTTATTTTTGAAAAATCCTTACTACAGTTTGCTTTTATTCACTGTTTGAAATGCATATAAAGCTGTACTAATGACTTGAAGGGATCAGATTTAGGTATCTGTCTAGGAGAACAGAAGTTTTTACTAGATTATATTTTTACTAATTTTCTTCAAGTAATTAACATATTGAATCAAAAATCTTTTTCAGGCCAGAGCCATGGATGCTGAGACGCAATAAAGTTTTATACATTTTGACATATAAAATGTGTGTTGAGCCAAGGATGAGATAAAATTATGTGATGTTTCCTGTGTGGACATGTGGCATTTTATTTAAAGCAATCTGAAAAAAATGTTATCCATATATAAGATAGAATATTCTGTGGCTTTAATTAAATTCTTTAAATGCATTGTGATGCAGTGTGAGCAGAAGTCATTTCAGGTGGAGCAACTTATAATGAAAAGGCAACCAAGTATTAATTTTGAACCTACAAGATTCATAGCAATTACTCTCTCTAGGATCAAGGTTTGGCTGATTCCTTACTATTATTTATTACTGATGTAAGCTCACCATGGGCTATCTCCTCTTATGTATTCTGCCTAGTGCATCCAGATGGGAAAAGTCGAGTGCTAATATTGAGTGTTGATATTACAACTATTTTGTTCTCTCGTTCATGGAACGATGTCTACAACACACTTACTTCCAGGTGTTGCCAGTAGCTCACCAGGAAAGCAAAGAGGAGCTTACCCTTTTCAAGTCCTCTTAGCTGTAAGAATCATACATTTTTTTAATAATCATCATTCTGAATAACATTATTTTTATCCAGGCAAATAGTTCAACCTTTCACATAAAGAGGTGGTCTTTCTTTCAATGAAACCATACCAACAGAAAGAGTATTGCAGGTGTACCTGAAGAAAGCAAGCCTACTGCTTTGGTATTTTTTCACTGTAAAAAGCAGATGATGCTGTCACTTCATCTGAAATTTGCTTTGAACCTTGGATTTGTTTGAACTTTTAATCAGAATGAAACCTAATGGATTGTGCAATTTTAGGTCATCTTTTGAAGCCAAAAAGACTGGTTAGAAATCTGTCTACTACGCTAAATCCTCCAATTTTGTTCAGCTCTGTTGAAGCTGTATTTTAATAAGTATCCAGCAGGCTTGGAATCAGTACTTACAGATTAATGTAGATTCATTGCACATTTCATTGCACATGTGGCTTTGGAGCTGTAATGGAGCAGAAATGGTGCTGAAATATTAAAATGTAGAGGCCATTTAGACTCAGAGTAGTATTTAATTAATAAAATCAATTCAATCTAAAAATCCGCTAGTCCAGCATGTGGACTCCAAAAACATAAACTGGCTATTCTTGTGGAACATCTTTTTGTTTTCAGAACAAAAGAATGTTAAATGTTTATTTCTGGAGTCTCTTTTAAGACTGCCAGAGGAAAAGGAAGGATGGTGATTAATAGTCTGCCTAGGGAGGTGTTTTATTTAAAATCAGAGAAGTGTACCCAGTGCTTAAGACTGGAGTTATCACGAAAGAATTGCAACAGCGTTGTTTATCAGCTTCTCATAAAATTCTTTTTCTGTGTGTCAAATGTTTGAGATTCTTTTACAGAGCTATAA
>NW_009713063.1:33729-49609 GCF_000703405.1 Apaloderma vittatum | reverse complement strand
GTACGCCGTCCTCTCCCCCCCCCCCCCCCCCCCCCAGCAGCTGTTACTTAAATCTGAAGAGTGTACTTGGGAAAGCATTTATATGATTAGTGGGGCATTTTTTTTGTAATCCTACAGAGGTTCTTCCAGTCTCCATGGTGAGCATTAGTAGTTTGGGGAAGCACATACTTTAAGGAACTTCTACATGCTATTAACAGTAATAGTTAAGAGCTTAGACAAATATTCAGTATTACTTTAAATTAATATGGTATCTGATTAGGGAAATCACTGTATTTGTAGTTATTATGAACCAATCTTTATAGGAAAAGTTGTTATGTCGGGACTAAAATCTCCTTAACTTTTTATGGTGCTGTATTTGTGGCTGGGTTGCAACACTTTTATTCAAAAAAACACTAGAAATAACAAGAATGCACAGACTATTCCTTAGCTTTTGCAACATGCAGCCATTTTCAGTTTTGTTACCTGTTTTGAGAGAAAAAAGCAGTAGTACGCCACAGCTTCTAAAATGTTGAATTAAAAAGATATATTTGATTCAGAAGAAAAACTGAAGTCTTACAGCTCTGTTATTCTCTGACCTCTTTATATTTGACAAAAGAGGTCCAATGTCAAGCAGTAATACTGAAACATGTACACAAGAGTTGCGCATAAATTCTCTTGATTTTTTTGCTTGTCTTTGCATGTACAGTTAAGCATTGAATGCTGATTAGCAATTTGTCTTTTAAATTTCCTGATTTGTTCCAACAAATTAAAAAATTATGTTTGCAGAAATAGTTCAGTCCAGCTAAATCCTTTTTAGTATTTCTTTTTCTTATCTTATATAATGGCATAGACAGAGGTCTGCAGTCATTGTGTTTCTAAAAATGTGGTTTATAATACAATGAATTTAGAAAAAAATGTGTGAAAATCAAATAATAAACACTCCTCTGATTATAGTCTTACATTAAGCATTTTCAGAACTAGGATGAAGAGTAGATTTCAATATACACAAAAAGAAAATGAGCATTTTTCCATTACTTCCATGAACTTAAATAGTCACAGGCCATATCTACACTGTTAAATCTAAATTTGAAGACTACAAAAAAAACCAATAAAGGGCAAGCTGCTGACTTCCCTTTAGGTTGCAGTTTTCTTTGTGAGTCATATGAAATCGAGCTTTCTTTATATTTTATTATGTAGTCTTCATTTGTTTCTCCAGTACTTAAAAGCCCTTTTTTCTAGTTGTGATTTTTTTTGTTGATGTTCGGAAGAAGCTGTGCCAGATATATTTGCTGCTCTTGGAATCTGGTTTTGAACAATGCTAAGTTAGAACTGCTGCCCGTAGAGATATGCATGGTACTTGTTATTTCAAATATGTGGACGGATTTGCTATGCTTACGCAGTTTTAGTGGCTCAGATCATTACAGGCAAGAGAGGGGAGCAAGGGAAAGGCATGACTGAAAACTCCAGATAAGACTTTCTTTTTGTGGTGAGTCTGTGTTGCAGCATGTCTTTCAAGCAGAGTAATAAGGTACATGCGAAATCATTATATTCCTTTACCAGAGCAAAGGCAAGTTTTGTCTCTTAGTCTCTAAATGTGACATAAAACCAGATATAATTTCCTTTACTTTTATGAAGTTGATTACTTTTCTATAATGCCAAATGAAAGTCTGTATGTGTATTTCACTGGAATGTGAAATTGTTACCATTCATAAAGAATGCTGACTTTAGTTAATATTTTAGAATAGCTATTATTTTCATTACAAATATTCTTTGAACTTGCTTCTCCACTTACTTCTTCAGAAAGGGATTTATTTGTTTTATTGTCTTATGGTTTCTGTTTGTTTATCATAATTTTGTCAGGATTCTTTTGTGTGTGACAGGAGCTATAATTGTACTATTCTTCATGCTATGAATATCTGCCACATACCTGCCTTTATCTCTCTCTCTGATCTTCCAGGCAGTGTCGCTAGCAGACTTCATCCAAAAGGGTACACAGAGGAATTACCATGACTATATTAAATTCTTAAAGGGGAACACATTAGTGCATTTTCTAGATATATTTTTTTCCATTTATTTCTTCATGGAAAGGAAGCCTTTTTCTTTTAAGGGCTTCTCAGTTTGCTTTCCCTGAAGTGCTAAGTCACAATGGTGATACGGAACTGTCAAGGCCCATCAGATTCCCAAGAATCCAGCATATTCTTAAATTTCCTTTTATACATCTACATCTAGTCTAACTTGGTGTTCAGACTTTAAAATATCAGAGTACAATTTAGCAAAGCCTGTTATTGTAAATGATGTATTTCTGAATTCATTTATGGACAGAGGATCAGATTCAATCTGTGATTGTATAACATACGCCAAAGGGTGGTAATAGTTTACTGTAGTTACTAACGTATTCTTTAGCAAAAAAAAGTCTAGTAGCAGGGCTGACATTTGCTTCTTTTTTTGGTATTTATTGAGGTGGGATGTGTGTAAGTTTGCTTAATGTGGTGTTGATCTTTTTGATACGTTAACACTGACAGGCTTCATGCTAACTTTGCCCTTTGCTGGTGCTCCATGGTGGGTGACAGAGCTGAGATGCTACTGTAAGAGTCATCTCCTGAAAGATGAACTTTGAATCTGCCTGCAAGTGTGTATTAACTCATGGAATCTCAGAATCACAGAATGGCACAGGTTGCAAGGGACCTCTGAAGATCATCTAGTCCAGCCCTGCTGCCAGAGCAGGATCACCTACAGTAGGTCACACAGGAACGCGTCCAGGCGGGTTTTGAATGTCTCCAGAGAAGGAGACTCCACAACCTCCCTGAGCAGCCTGTGCCAGGGCTCTGTCACTTTCACAGTAAAGAAGTATTTCTTTATGTTTTGGTTGAAACTTCTGTTTTCCAATTTGTGACCAGTGCATCTTGTCCTATCACTCAAATATCAGATTCATCCCTAGTGCTGTGCTGGAATATATTAACATAAACAGACATGATTATTTATTAAGACAACTTCAGATATGAAGATGCTGCTAGATACTGTAAAACTTTTATTGTGATCTCTAAAGTCCCTTCCAGCCTATGCCATTCTATGATTCTGTGATTCTGTGATGATGATTTAGTTGTAACAGAAGGACTACTAAAGGTCACCACTTGTTTTGAGTCTTTGTTTCCTTGTGTAAGGTTATTACATTTTTTTTCTACACATATTTGTCATGTAATTGATTAAAAAAATCCAAATAAAAGCAAAACAAACCAAACAAAACCTCAGAACCTTCAAACAAATTCTGAGAGGCTGTGGTTTTGCAAAACAGCTATAGCTGTAGTAGTATGCAAGTCCATGAAGCACTTTGTCTATAAAAGCTTCTGTGTGTTTTCTCAAGCAGGAAGAGGAGTAGGTGGTATATCTTTAAAATGAAGGTGGGAAACTTCAAGATATTGTGGATACAAAATCTTATATGGGTTCAAGCAGAAATAGACATATTCATGGTAGATAATTCTGTCAAGATCTACTTAATGCAAAATCTGTTTAGAAATCCTTGAGTTAGAAATGATTTGAGACTGGGATAAGATTCTACAGAAGTATTTCTATGTAACTTTCCTATTCTTGTGTTCTTTCCTGAGCATCTGCTTTTTGTAATTTTTCACAATATTGTACTAAGTAGACCACTTGCCTCTCCTAGTGGAGCTCTCCTTTTGGATTTTACACTTTTTTGGCTTATGCAACTTTATAAACATGTTTCTAGTCTAAATTTGTTTCATTTCTCCTTGACCTGAAATCTGTATTCACTGGGCATGGTGGCAGGAGGGGACATGGAATTGTGGAAAAATTATCTGTGGCAAATCAAAAAAATATAACCATGGATGACTGAAGGTAAGATATAAGCATAGAGACATATAAGTGAAAATAATGAAATATAAGCGTAGAGAGAAGTATTGCCTCTCTCACTGTTAATGGGGACCTCCGTTTTATTTGTTATTAGGTCTGTGGTGGTTCAGGATTTACAGGCAAAGACTTGGTGGGGAAAAAGCTTCATTTGCATCCTTAGTTATACTGAATGTTCATTTTTGTCAACAATGAAATAGTAACTCTATAGGAAATAATGAGCTAAGATGATGGGAAGGTAAAATAGTTTGACAGCTTGTCTTAAAGATTCCTGTAGTAATTATAGCAAGCGAACAATTTCTTGTAGAATTAGAGATTCAATCATAAGACATTAGAGCTACTGACACAGCATGTTTGGCGGTTTCTTACTTACAGGCAACAGTGGCCTCTTTGTAATAAAGCTGATTGCTGTTTTATTGTTAATTACATGTTTCTTCTTCTGGCTTGTCATGTAGTTAATTTTGGCACATACAGTGTAAAATTTATCCATGTCAAACTGCAAGTTTTCTAGAATTGCTTCAAAAATAATGACAGTAAGACTTTTTGATTGCCCTTTGTTTGTAATTAAAGAAAGCCACCTGATTTTGTTTCTTTCCCCAGTAGATTTTTTAGTTCAAAGTAAGAAAGGAAAAACTTGTGCTAGTCTCCTGGCCTGACTTGATTTCAGCTGATTTAAAATCAAGATCAGTATTTATCTGTGTCCTGGTTTTAGCTGAAAAACCCAATTCTGTTTCGTGATTTTTACTTTCCAGTTTCGTCTCTTCTAAAAGACTGAAGTTAGCAGCATGTTTTTGCAGACAGTGTGCACTACTGGCAGTGATAACACCTGATGTTTGCAGTTACTGCCTGGGACTGGGATGCAGAAAGGCTCTTACTGATGCTTATTCCTGCAGTGACCAAGGCCACTCCTGGCTCGTGTGTGCCACGCTGGGGGTGCCGGCTATTCCATCTCATATACGTCATATTTAGTATAAATTGAGTGATCATGAGAGTTTCTGCCCTTCCTTCTTTTCCCTCTTCTGCAATGGCCGGTGTCCAGGGAGGACTCCATCTGACCTCCTGCTCTTGATCCGGGTCCTGAGTTCCCGAACCCAACTCCTGTATCCAGCTCCTGTATCCAGCTCCTGTCGCCCCTGAGCCTGGGGCTGCCCCAGTGCCTCCTGCTCTGCAGCACCAGTGGGGATTGCTGTTGGGGTAGGGAGTTGAGTTCAATATCGGGCTTATATATAGTTGCATATAGTTCTTTATTTTTATAATTTCACTATTATTACTATTATTGTTTCATTAAAGCTGTTGCAGTTTTTCTTTTCTAACCCGTAAGTCTCTGCCTCATTCCTTTTTCCTTCCTATTTGGGGGGCCAAGAAGGGGGGTAAGAGAGCGTCTGTCTGTGTTTAGCTGCTAGCGCAGCCCTTACCGGCGGCAGTCTGTAACTATTAATTTTCTAGAAAATTTCCAGCAATGTTAAAGCATGTCGAAGAGCTGCACACTGCTCTGCTCTACTACTAAACAGTGATATATGGATTATAGCTATTCCATCTCAGAAGTAACACTATAGCTAAGTACTATTCCAGACTAGCTTATGCAGTTTTTTAGAGAGGTACTAGCCTGTAAAGAAGTAATTTTTGAAAAGAACTCTTACTCATAAAGCCCTGTGAAACTTTGAAGAATTCACAAAAGAGTGAAAATGGCTGGACATTTTAGGAAAAATTATAATTTTGAAGTTCTGTGAAATTAAAAGTTTATGAATCCTTAAGAGTATATTACTTTTCCTTTTGAAAAGCAATTTATTCTTTATTTGGTTGTAAAAAAGCAAAAGTGTCTGTGGTGGATTGAATACAGCTGGTATTTTATATATATGCTGTACATCAGTACCTTGCTGCTTTGTTGCCTGCTGCCTTTAAACAGGAGGAAAAACAAACCTGGTGAAACATGCATTGTAAGAAGATAATGAAGCCTCTGAATAGATTACATACACACTTGTGGATGTGTATCACATGGCACAAGGAGAAGCACTGCATGAAGTGTTTGTAACTATTTGTAGATACTCCTAGCGAAGTTCAGGTATAAAATTAAGAAATAAAAACACTGTTACTTTCTGTGTCATGTTTTAGACTTATTATTGCTGAGGTAGATCCTCATATCCGATAAGAAATAAAGAGTTTTGTGTATTGGTCTAATCAAGTTAGGATGATCGCCCACAAAGGTGTCTTAGTTAGAGAAGTTAAATAACAGACAAAAGTACAACTCAAACAATGGAAATATTAGGCTTGCATACTTCTGATAATTTGAAAACGTTCTCTTGGATGAGACTCTCAGTTTGGCCTCAGTGGAAAGGTAATACTTCATGCAATTTAATATAATAGTTTGTTAACATTGAGGGAAATGGTTAATCATAGAATATCTTTGAATTGTAAATTGTTAGGAACTTCAATGTCTTTGTTTTCCCGATTTTATTTTACTTTTTCATTAGGGATAGGTAATATTTACGTCCTTTTGACTTCCTTACTTTTATAGTACCAATTCATTCTCTGTACACTCGTGGTTGCAGCACAGAATTTTTGAATCTAGATGAACACTGGTAAGTTTTTTCCAGAAGGACATAACTTAATCTTACCTCTGTCTACAAGGAGCTTTGTATTTTCAGTTTAATACATTTACAGTTTAATTCAGTTTAATACATTTACAGTTTAATATGCTGTGCACTCCCAGAGAGAGACAGCAGTAGTCTTTTGTGTCAGTTTCATTATTGTTCTATCTTACAAATGTCACACAAATCATATTGATGTTTAATCTTAGTGAAGTGGGAATAAAACCCTATATAATGCTACTACATAATTCTATATATTGTATAAATTCAGAAGTGATATAAACTCCTGCATGCTCCTAGAAATTTAGCTTTTAACTCAAATGTTTTGTCAGCTTCTTGTGAGATGTGTTCTTACGTGGCTGCCTTTTCTTTCCTTGCTTTCTTTACGCTAGTCTTTTGCTCTGAAGAATTGTGTTTACAACACTGATTCACTTTGGCTTCTTCAGCTTCTGTGCTATATTGTTCAAGTGTATCCAGAGTGCAATCACTGTTACATTTTGCACTCTGGTCTTAAAATCTATTATCTTGCCTGATTGCCTGCTTTTAGTAGCTACTACATGGCAGGTTGTCAGCATCAAGCAATCCTCGATTACTTCATGTTTGCTTTTCTTGTCAGCTCTGGCGCAGGTATTTATTTCATTTCTGTCCTTTCTGGAGCGTGGAATTTTCACTTCCAAATGACCTCTTTGAGCTTCTAACCATTTTTTTTTCTTAGGTTTTTGTTTGTTTGTTTGTTTTGTTTTCATTTGTATTCTTTGATGGATACTATTAATAGCATTTATTTAGCAGAAAATTAACATTAAAATTATTTAACAAAATTAAGCACAAAGTTGGGATTTAACCACAGGATATGTAATTTTCCTTTTGGCTTCTTTTTAATCTCAGTCTTTAGTTTTCTGTGTCTAATCCAAACCTGGAAGCTTTTGAAGCAGAGAGACGTGTTATTTTGCTTGTCTGTAAAATATCTCAAGCATGTATGACATTCTCTAAGGATCTGGATTTTGCCATTATGAGGAAAGTATCTCTGATTACTTTCTACTGTCTTCTCAGTTATACATTTCTATACTCTTTTAATATTCGTGTTGTTCATTTAGATATCTTGAGAAAAACTTTTGAAATACATTTTTTTAAAAAAAGTTTTTAAAAAGTATTTAAAAGTATTGAGTTAGTGCATTGACAAGCAAGAACTCAACAGTTGTAGTATTTATTTAGCAAAGATCTGTGATCTTCCTACAGACATATAACACTGATTTTTTTACCTGAAGCTCTTCTTGTAGTTAGGTACTCAAAAAGGAGGCAGGTTACAAGGTGGATTAGTCAGCTTTTCTGAGTTAAGTATTTAGGAGCGCTGGTGCATTTGAGTATTTGACTGTTGCCCAATTGGAATGTTCATAATTAATGTTTTTTTTCCCAAATCTACTGAAAGACTTGAGTGTCTACATATAAATTTAAAAGAACAAGAAAAAGGAAAAACAATTGTGAATCATAGCTCTAATTCTACTTTTCTTTATTGTTTTTTTTAATTATAGTTATTTTGTAAATTACTGTTAGCTAGTGTAGGTTTTTAAACATAACCATGCTGTTTTGAATTTATGTAGAGATGAGATTTAATTGATGTTAATTGATTGCTAGTTCTAAGTGGTTGTTATTATAAACTCTTACATGTTTTACAGATGAGGCTGTTGTTGATCTGCTGTCTAGTTTGAATGTTATGGAAAGAAAGGCTTGTGTGTTTTCATAAAAAAATTAAAAGGACCAGAAAATACAGAATCATTTTCAATCAGTAAGCTGGAGGTGAAAAATAAATATAATGCCTATATCAAATTTGCTTCATCCAAACAAATGTGTTTTCTGCTTATTGCATGGTAAATATACCCAGTTTAAAAAAAAAAAAAAAAAAAACGTAAAAAAATCAAAAACATCTAAAAGTTCCACACATATTTCTAAGGATAAAGTGATGCTGTAAGCAGAGATTTGAGTTGTTGGATTATTTAGATTTAAGGGTAAGATTTTGGATCTGTACATGTTTTAATGTCTTTGATGCATTTCTTGAGGTCTGCTAGAGAAATACAACTCTATCCGTGCTGGGCACTTCATATTGTTGTCCTCTCACAATGCAGAAAGTGGGTAGGAATGAGCTGATTACCTTGGTTTGTTCAGAAGTGTTGCACTAGATACTGTAGAGTTTGAAGCCTCAAGATATCGCCAGTGGGGGACAAGTGGGCATCTCTGCAGAGCTCAAATACAGTTAATGGCTAGGTAGCTCCTCAGGCTATAGAAGGATGCTCATGTGTGTGAATCAAGTCCTGTTTTATTCCAGAACTGAAAAATGGACAGACTCTGTGCAAGTAGAGCAGCTTTTTTGTTTCTTGATAGTCTCTCTCTTAATTCTGTTGGAAGTGCATTGTGAAATGGGGGCTATAGGCTATTTTTTAAACTCAGTTTTTTTTCTTTTTTAACAGTTTCACTGTGTTAGTCATCAATTCTCTGTAAATTTTTCATCTTATTTGAATTTTTCCTTTTTGGACAAAAAAAAAAACAAACAACCCAAAAGCAAACAGTAAACGGAATCACAACTTGTAGTGAGAATGAATCTGGACAGATAAACTCTATTGTTTAGCCAGAACCATTTTGTGCTGGTTTTATGTTTTACGAATGGGTAAGTGACAAAAAAATTTCCGTGTGTACTACACATTGGCCCAGAGGGCAAGAGATAAATTTTCCAGTCACTTAAATTCAAGGACAGTTCATAACAGACTTTCCTGTTACTCTTCAGAAAATTTTTACACGATCAGAAGGATAGTTTGAACAGATGCAAATTTTTTCATCACCAGGGTCTGCCATTTTACAACACACGTGTGCTGCATAATTACAGCTCTATACTCACAGCACTAGTGAAACAGCACCTTTAATGTATCCATCTCAAAATTACAAATGCTGGGTTTTCTTTCTCTAGAATTAAACTGCATGGAGCACATTTAATTTGCTACATATGAAACCTAAAGCAAAGAAGCCAACATTTGTGACTGGTTCTGCTGAAAATAAACCCACCATAAAATGATTTGAATTTTATGTGTGTCTTAATATTAAAACACATTTTTTTAAAATTTTATTTTCTTCGTTTTTGAGAATCTGATATAGGAAATTGTGAACACATTTTATTAAGGCAAGGAAGGTATATTATCTGGTTAATCTTTGTAAGGTTTATCCATAGCTCATTCTGCAATAACCACATTAGCAGTCCTTGGCTGCCTTTTCCTCACATGTACAATGTTGGTTTCTGAGGACGTGTATGATTATGGGTACCCTTTGAAGAGTCTATCGTGGCAGGAAATAGAGGAAGATAAAAATTAGGCTGTGTCAGAATAAGCCAATTGCAAAGGAAACCAATTTTTGGTTTTGCCACTTTAATACAGCAGTGCGAAGCAAACAGATATTATCACTTAATATTATTTAATACTGTAATACAGGCCAGTGTACTGTCACCTGTTCAAGCTATCCAGTGCTCCCATGTCGAGCATCCCTAAGGAAAAGTGCTTCCTTTCTCCCTTACCTATGGCTGTTTAACAGCTCATTTTTCTCATTTCTTTGCTTGCCAAGGAGTTTCTTTTGTTAATGCTGCATCAATCCATTCTGTAGATGTTATAGTTTATTAAAATATTACACATTGGATTCTAGGAGAGGATTCAATAGTATATTAAGCCATATGTAGGCAGATCCTAATAATTTACACAAATCCATGCTAAATTTGCTGAGAGAGGAGTGTGTGACTTTCAGGCTTAGTGCCCAAAACATGGGTGTCATTTCCTTGTTCGTTTAGATTCACTGTTTCTTTTTGAGACGTTTCTCTGCCTTGGTTTGCATGTGTAAAGTAAGGTGATAATGTGAGTTCCCTCTCCTGTAAACTGCTGTTCTTGTTATGAATTTTAAATTGTCTTGGTGTAGATGTGATTTATCTGTCTTTATTCTGAAATTTCCAAGAGTAGTCATATGCTGTACCCTGAAGGAGATGTTTGGGATCTGACATTTACCAGAATTCAACTATACCTTTCAACTTCTAGATTAATATTTTAAATCCTAATTATTTGGGAGAGTTAAAGTCTGTCTTTTAAGGATATTTTTTTTATCTTTATTCGAGAAAAAACAAAATTCTGCAATAGAAAATGAAATGCAACATGGTAATGGGCTTTGATAGTGAATGAACAAATACTTATTTACATCTTCGAGAGGAAAAAGTAAATTTTTTTTCAAAGGTGCTTGAAAGCTCTCTTTCTGAATCATGGTTATCTGCACATTTGCTATTTTTAGGAAAAGAAATGCACTGAACTGAATTGCTGCATATGAATTTTTATGAATTTTATATTACACAACTCTTAGCTACAATATGAGCAGTAGAAGCTAAAGTGGCCTTTTATTCTATGGTATTTTTACTTTCATTATTTATTGTTTACTACTGGGCAGGTAAGTGAAGTACTGGTGTGACTGAATAAAGAGTTGCTGCCTTCAGTAGTGATTTTCATCTTTTTTTGCAGTTAACATATGGTTTATACTTTTCAAAAATAGGCTTACTTTAGAAACAATATTATTGGGAACAAATTATTAAAATCAGGAAGCAGAAATTAATATCTCAAAAGGGTAAGAAGGATTAATTCAGTGGCACAACTGGAGGCATCTAGTTTCATTTTGGATATACTCAGGTGCCCCCTCCAGCTCTCTCTCCAGAACATCACAGATCTCTCATCAGGTTCCCAAGCAATGGCAGAAGTATTTTACTCATGCAGCAAGGTTAGCTACTGATTACTTTATGTATATCTTGTGATGATGTAAAGGATAAAGATCAGTTTTTCAATGTGTACTTACTTCCTGTAGCGTGTGTTACAGTTACGTGTAAATAGTACACCTAGGTACTGAGTGCAGTGTGGTGTTCAGGAAGGACTTTTAGTTGTCATATGACAAAATTTTACTACCTAATAAAGGCACAATCAATTGCATGTCCTATAAAAAACTGAGTAGATAATGGAGTCTGGATGACTGGAAGAGGTCTAACATTGTGGAAACTACAAACAGAATTATGGAAAGTAGAGGAAATCTTGGAATAAAGTGCATGAGTTAATAAATGCTTGTAACTTTGGAAACCAGATGCCTTTTCCTCTCTTCTTTCAGCAAATGCTATTTCAGGATTGCTTCAGAGGATTTCAGATCTTAAGGAAAATATTCATAAAGGGAGATAATGTAGTCTAATACAAGAGGGAAGTTGTTTCTCAGTAACTTATTTATTTTTTTAAATTGTCAGGAAAGTGTGTACCAAA
Source organism: Apaloderma vittatum (assembly GCF_000703405.1). Classification (NCBI taxonomy): domain Eukaryota; kingdom Metazoa; phylum Chordata; class Aves; order Trogoniformes; family Trogonidae; genus Apaloderma; species Apaloderma vittatum. The sequence continues at coordinate 37,869 of NW_009713063.1, read as the reverse complement.
CTTATGATTCCGAGTGTGTAATATCACCTGTACAGAGATGCATATTTCAATCTAGACTTTGTGAAAGGTCAGAGCTAAGTGATACTCTGCAGATTTGGATTCAGAAGCTGCCATGTAGAAGCTAAAGTTAAGTAATTCAGTCTCATCCTGCACTGGAAAGCAAAGCATAATACTGAAGGATTACAGTTCCCTTACAATGATATTGCCAAGTAAACCCTAGAGGGAAAGAAACAGAATTTCATTCCAGAATATTTCAAGTTACATTTCTTTTGTATTCAGGTGATGAGCCAGCAAACTAGCCATCCTTATTATTATGATGATGATGATAATGATGATGATGATAATGATGCTGTTGGCAAGAAAAAAGAAATAATGGTTAAAAAAATGTGGATTCTTCAGCTCTAGGAAAGACAAAATGGATAGCGGAGAGTGCTTTTGCTTTTCTGTCACTGGAGCAAGCTTTTCTCACTGTTTTCACTCTGGCCGTTGTGCAGGTGGTTGACCAGATTGACACGCTGACATCTGACCTGCAGCTGGAGGATGAGATGACAGACAGTTCCAAAACAGACACTCTCAACAGCAGCTCCAGCAGCACCACAGCTTCCAGCTTGGAGAAAGTCAAGGTGCGGGGTAGCGCACCGCTGATCAAGCCTCCCGCGCACCCCTCCGCTATCCTCACCGTGCTGAGGAAGCCAAATCCGCCCCCACCTCCACCACGACTGACACCAGTCAAGTATGACGAGCCTCCAAGGCTGCCTCCTTCAGCCAACCCGGTCAAGACTAATGGCACCCTGCTGCGAAATGGGGGCTTGCCTGTCGGGCCCAACCGCATTCCAAATGGAGATATGTGCTGTATACCGAACAGTAATTTGGAGAAAGTTGCCATGCAACCGCCTCTGATGCACAGACCTGAGAAAGAGCGGTGTCCTCAGCCGGGAGCAAGAGAACGGGTACGATTTAGTGAAAAAGTGCAGTACCATGGCTATTGCCCCGACTGTGATGTTCGGTATAACATTAAAAACAGGGAGGTGCACTTGCACAGCGAGCCTGCCCGTACTGTGGGAAAGCTGCCTCACCAGTGCCCTCCCCTGCCGCCTCCACCACCTCCGCTGCCTCCAATTCCTCTGGAAAATGGAGGGTTGGGGATAAGTCCCAGTAATAGCTTTCCTCCTCCAAGACCTGCGACTGTGCCTCCACAAACTGCGCCAAAACCCCAGAAGACCATCTTGAGGAAGTCAACCACCACAACAGTGTGATGTATGCCACTTGAAATAACTTTTTTTTTCCTATATATAAACATAAATAGATGATGAGCACTTTCTACTTGAGCAATAAAAAGACCCAATGTAGTACTCCCTGTGTCCAGTGAAGTGGCATAAAAATCACATGGTAAGTACAAGGAGGAATGCTTGTTGATCTTACTTTTACTCACCAAAAAATGTTGTCATGACAAAGGATGCTGAAAAAATATTTTAACTTATAGGTTGTAAACATCTGTTGCGGTTTCATACACTCAGTGTGGTTTAAAAGACAGTGAAGAGGGAGTTCGGTTAGAAAATACTGAGTGCTGATTCGTGATAGATTTCTGTCTGCTGGATGTAAGGCAATTACCATTGCTACTGTTTTTGGGGAAACTTCCTGTTTCTAGCAAGTACCTTTTAAAATATCATTTGACAAAGCAGAGTGGAGTGCCAGATAACAGCTTTTGACTGAATTCTGTCAAATGCATTTTTCTCTATGTGCCTGCTCCAGTGAAGGCATTTTGTGTGAAGCAGTGCAACAGGAGGTAATCATTGGACGTTCAGGTAGCTTGATCTTTGCTGGGGGAGTAAATAATAATTGAAAGATACGTTGACATGGCTCTAGACAACTGAATTATCTCCCTTTTTTTAATCTCACTTGCTCAGTGCACCACAGCCAAGGTGAATCACAGAGCGTTCAGAGGAGCAGGGATAGTCCCATTCAGTTCCCTGCTATTTCCACTGCTCCATCTGCAAATGGTGGTAATATTTTATCTCACATGTGATGACAGTAGTTTAAAACAACAAAGCACAGTCCTGCATTTTTCACAAAGCTTTTGTCTGGTGAAAATCTTTTTTTGAAGGCAAAGAAAATTTTGCCTAAGGCCCTCAGGGACATCCACTTAATTCATGTAAAGAGCTTTGAAGTTGAAAAGCTCTGTGCAATTATGAGGCATTAACATGCAAAACAAGATATTTTACATGTTATCACATTTTGATGGTGAACCCAATTAATATTCTAACTAGCTGAAAAAAAAACCTCAGTGCTTTTAATTATTTTATGAAAGAACATTCTTTTATTCTCAGTAAGAGAAGTAAAAAACAGAGTTAAAAAAACATCCAAACAGTGAAGAAAATCTGATAATGAATCTGTTATTTACAAAACTTCTGCTTAATTAATCTCAAACGGCCCAAGAGCCAGATGCTATGTAAAAGCAGTATGCTTTTTTTTTAGCTGAAATGTAAAATGTACTCTGTGGCAAAGCAGACAAAACTAAACAAAAAAAAATTTTAGCTTAAATTTCTATTCACATGCTGTAATAAATATTAAATTGAAAACCACACTTCAAGGAGTTTCCCTGTACACACATTAGAGTTCATTTATCATATTTAAACTGAAATAATAAAATTAACTGTAACAAAAATTCTAATAGTTACCTACCCTTTGAAGACCTTTGCAGTAGCACGGATTTTATTTTGTGCAAACACATTTCAGGTCTAAAGCTTCACATTGTGTTCCTTGCATAGAAGTACTAAAGCTAGGAAATGATCTTAAATGCTTAATCATGCTTTCCCCAAATGATCCCCATGTACTTTACATGCTGCCCTGTACATTTTGTATTGTGTGACTATACTTAATCTCATGATACCTATTGCCAAGCGAAGTCCTAGCACTTGAGCAAGAGGCAGTGACTGATTCTGTGTGTCTATGAGATCTTTTCTGACTAAATGAAGTTTCTGTCAGGTGGATTCTGCTCATGCCCTGGGACTCCCCAGCACCTCCCTTCCTCACACATTGAAAATTACATTTAAAATCACTAGAACAATGTGTGTACATATCCACATTGTGTATACACAGGTTTGGGATTTTTTTTAAAAGAAAGCTTCTACTCTCTTGAGTTTTCTCAGGTGGATTCTGCTCATGCCCTGGGACTCCCCAGCACCTCCCTTCCTCACACATTGAAAATTACATTTAAAATCACTAGAACAATGTGTGTACATATCCACATTGTGTATACACAGGTTTGGGGTTTTTTTAAAAGAAAGCTTCTACTCTCTGAGTTTTCTGTGGAAATCATATACCAACTGTTATAAGCTAGTTTATCATTTTTCTGCTTCTTAGAAGAGCTACTGCTTACAAGAAATTATAGGATAATGCAAATCAAACATTGCATTTTTTCTATAAATAGAATCATAGAATGTGTTGAGTTGGAAGGGACCTTTAGATGTCATCAACGCCAACCCCCCTGCAGTGAGCAGGAACATCTTTAACCAGATCAGGTTGCTCAGAGCCCCATCAAGCCTGACCTTGAATGTCTTGAGGGATGAGGCCTCCAGCACCTCTTTGAACAGCTGGTTCCAGTGTTTCACCACCCTCATTTTAAAAAAATTCCTCCTTATATGCAGTCTAAATCTGCCTTCTTTCAGTTTAAAAACATTACCCCTTGCACTGTTGCAAAAGGCCTTGCTAAAAAAATTTCCCCCATCTTTCTTATGGGTTCCCCTCAGGTACTGGAAGGCTGCTACCAAAGTCTCCCCAGAGACTTCTTTTTTGTCAGGCTGAACAATGCCAACTCTCTCAGCCTGTCTTTGTAGGGGAGGGTTTCCAGCCCTCTGATGTTCTTTATGGCCCTCCTCTGGACCCACTCCAATATGTCCATGTTCTTTTTTTGTTGAGAGCTCAGAGGTGGACACATGTTTCTGTTTCATATTAAATTAGAGAAAATAACACAGAATTGAAATACATGAAAATTTCAGGTTTGTTGCAGTGCCAAGTTTACAGTTCTCAGCTCTGGAAAGTGTAAGTGGCATACGACATTCATCATTTCATGTTCGGTTTTGGTATCCAACACCTTCTGTCTTATACTCTGTCCCCTCTTTCAGAGGCACTTTCTTGTCT
>NW_009713063.1:0-33698 GCF_000703405.1 Apaloderma vittatum | reverse complement strand
TTTCCCTGTGCCTACTGAGCACCCTTTCACAAAATACTGCCTTTCTATGTGCATTTTCATTGAGGGAAACATGCTGTGCTATAAAAACAAAAGATACAGCTTTTCAAATGTACTGATACTTTGGGCCAGAAATAGTTTCCAGGTGCAAAAGAAATGCATAGTTTTTCTGGAAAGTCTGGGAACCCAGGCTTTCTTTAATACAGGAAAGTGTTCCAAGTTTTGTTACATCATGATACGAACACTGAATCAATTCCTCTATTTTAATGCAAGTGTCCGTGGCGAGTGTCATACTGTAAAGTATTTTTATCACTATAGCAATTTCACCTTATTAACAGAATAAAATTCAGGTTAAAATAGGTGAAGTTGCAAAACACAGGAAACAATTAGCGTTAAGCTTTGTGACACTGTCTTGAAGCTCTTAATAAAAATGTAGTTAAGAGGGAATGCAATGCTATATTCAGCTGGCAGTGTTTTTCTACGTTTATATTTGGCATGTTTCACACCTTACTGGGGAAAACGTATCAGGATGTGGTATCTTCAACATGATATTTAGGGTTCTGCAAAGATTTTTATACCTGGAAAACTGATAGTCCTATAACAGTACTCAGAGCTTTAATTCCATGTTTGTCATAATTTCAGACTACTGATCAGTTTTTAATCTCTAAAGGTATTTCGAAGTCGGAATTGTCCAGATCTAGTCCTCTCAAATGCAAATAGGAGAAGGTGGTTTGTGCAGTTTAATGAAGGGGATGAGCTGAAGGAAATAGAAATAAGCAATGAAAATTGCTTGATTTGTAATAATGGTAATAAATAGTAAAATCTGGCAAGTGAATGCTTTGTAAGAAAGGAGAACTAGGAAAGTAAAATCTAGTAACAATTCTTTTAAAGACATAAGGTAAGAATCTTCAAAAATATACTGGATCTTTTTATCATCTAGTTAAAGTCATTGTTTATTCTTCTCATCCTCTATAGTTGTAACACCTTTCATCGCATCAGCCATTGTTCACAGAAACAAGAAAATATTCCAGATCTTTCTTCTTCTTTTTTATTATTAAAACAGTATTTTATCTAAAATGTTACCTGAAGTGAAATAGATTACAGCTCTTGTTAACTTCATTCACATGACTTGATTATTGGTTTTGAAGCAGAGTGGAGTTTGAATTCTTTAATTACCAGAGGGAGTTGTGTATGCCCTCCAGACCTGCTCGGATCTCTTTATTCTGTGTTCTAATTATGGCTTTCCTTTCGGTGTTACCACAAACTGTAATTTTACATGTGGAGATAAAATCATGCTATGATTGCTCCATGTTACTATGTGGTTGGAGGGTTTTGTTAAGAAATTGCATGATGCACTGTGTGCATCAGCTGACCTATATTACTTCAGTGATGTAAAAAGGTGGGACCACAGCTGCATTTAAGTTGCCCAGTCTTTAGTGGTGCCAAACCTTCAGAAATTTTGAATTTTCTTATTGTGGAGATAATTAGTCTCCTGTAAGGTGATCAAAATAAGTTCAGGACTGTTTATGTTATTGCTGGTCTATATATCTTCCAAGTGTGAAAGTGTGATTTACAGATAGATGAGAAAAATCAGGTCTGATTCAGTAAAACTAGACTATAAATCGCACCTCTTCTAACAATGGGTAAGACCAGGACCATTCTGCTGCCTTACTTGGGGAAGATAAAGAGCCTTGCTCCTGAAGTTTCTATATCTTCTCCTCACGAGAAGAGACTTTTTTCTTTCATCTTGAAAAATGTGATGTATATACTGAGACTCTTTTAGAAACTGAGCGGTCTGTCTCGCTGTTGGTTGTAAATTATATTCATAACAAGAAATCATGTTTTTATAAGACTTTTCTGATCTCCAGTCCGTCTCTTTGGTTGTTTGTCTAATCTTTTGACTGACTTCTTTTGCAATCTTGCAAACAATAAAGGAAAAAAGATAATTTACATAAAATGGGAAACATAATGGGCAAATTATGTAAAAAAATCCACACACTTTGAACAAGTGTGTTTAAGTATATTCTTCAGCAGTGCTTGTATGATGATGACTGCATCAGCTTCACAGTCTAGTTTTCTTTAAGTAGGGTTATTATCTTTACTTTAAACTTAATTGTAAATCACTTTAAGCATAAAAGAGCAAGAAAAAAGCCAGTCAGTAGCAGAATTTTGCATAGAAGTGTTTATTCCCTTCCATCTCAATGTTGACTTTGGTAAGTAAAATTTACTAATACATGTCAGTCTCATTCCTGGGTAAATTAGCATGTGAAAAACAGAGCATGATGGTAATATCTTTTTGTATAAATCTCTAATGCCCACAGAATATTTTGGCTACCATTTTTTTAGCAAATACAGTGATGATAGTGTACTGGAGGTACAAATTACATTATCTTCCATCACCAAGGAGTAACTAACATAATATAATTTTAATGGATGACTGTTTTCCTTTAGTTTCACAATTTCAACACGACTACAAGGTTCAACTTTATAATGTTGATTTTGGGCTCCAGACCCTTGTGAGACAAAACATTGTGTTTAGCAGCTACTCATGTGAACTACAGCCAACAACAGTGAAAGCTGACTTTTGAAACACAGCCAATGTATTTTCTTCACACCCACTGCAACAGGAGTTGTTGCAGAATCTTTCTGGTACTACATAAAAAGCTGGTTTTATGTCTGTGTGTTCCATTGCTTTCTCATTTATAAACAAGATTCCGCAGTGATATGTGCTTTGATGAATGTTGGATTTGCAAATATTTGAAATTAGGAAGTACTGATTGATTGAAGATAATGCAAGCAAAAGAAAAATCTTGCTGATTCTCATAATGTCATGTATTTCCTCCCATGAGAGAATTGTAGAGCAGACTTTGGAAGGACTGTGTTCCTCAACAGAGTATAACAAGACACATATGAAGAAAGGCTTTTATGGTACTATGTTGTATGTAGGAAGTGAACTGGAGACAGCTCCTAAGTTTATCCATATCTGTGTGGACCAGTTCCCTCATACTGTGTTATTAAACTAGTCCAGCTGAATCAGTACCAAAAAGTGAACAGATAAAGTGATTTTTGTGTTGCTTGCTTTCCTTCTTTTGTTTTGGGTTGTAAGATATTAGAGTCCTTTCTTATCTATAAGAAACAGAGCCTTTTCAATTATTATTTCTTTATTTAAAGCATGGGACATGCATATACTTGTGAAGTGAATCTAGTGCAGTAGGAACAGTGGGGTAGCACAAGCAGAATCAGAAACTATAGTGAGATCATTCTGTCTATGCTGGAAACAACAAAATTCACTTGTATTATTTGAAAGCTGCCTGCAATACTCTAGAAGTTTTAAAGCAGTTTTGTGCTGGTATCTGAACTTGTACTAAATTACGTAGACAAGAAAGTATTTGAAATGTTTCTCTCTTTTTTAGTTCACTGACTAAATACAGGAGAAAAAGTCAGTTTTGCTGGTTAGGGTATAGCTGAACAATAAGTGTGATATCATCATTAAAAGTAAGTTCCTGTACTAGAATTCAAGACAGAGAAACAATATAGAAAGCTAAGAAGTGTTCACAAAGACTTATAATTTGTGGTAGACAGAACTTTTGTTATTATAACTGACAAGTGAATATAAAACCTTTTAATGAGTACATAAAAAATGTGAGATTTAATAATATATAGTAAATAAAGAAAAATGTGGTTGAGTGCTGTAAACCCTGTCCTGTGGACAGCAAAATGGTAGATTAAAAGGAGTTTCTAATGAGTAAGGTAAGTAGACTCAATAGTTAAAGTAAAACTTTAATATTTCTGTGGCTTGTCCTTTAGATACAGCGTGAAAGAATGTATGATGCATAGCTGTCCTTCCCAGGCAGAATACTGGGAGGCAATGACAAACTTTGGAAGGACTGTGTTCCTAGCACTTCAGCATTTCTGCCTGATGCTAAACCAAATATAAGTGATGTTTTCTTTCAGTATCCCTTGCGCAGCCAAACACAGGAGGTCTGGTTTTGTAGATCATAGTAGTAAATCTATCAAATGATTAAAATAAAGCAGTTCTGAAACAATTTTAATGGTATGTTTGTTTCTGTGAAATTTTTGGTAACTTTTATTGTTCAGAAGTGAACTAAAACTTCTATCAAAATGCTGTAATTCCCTACCAATACAAACACTCCTAGCTTGCGTCCAGCCAAGTCTTTCAAACAAAATCTTGCAGAATGACTGGTGCAGATGTAAGAACCATCTTGTGTGTTCATTTAGCGGAAGATAGGATTGCTTGCTGTTGTCATATCAGACCTTATTTCCACAATGACTGTTAACAGGACATTGTTGGCAAATTTAGAATTACAATTTTCTTTTTGTGTTGGAAATCAAACCTTTATTTTTTTTGTCTGTTTCCAGAGAGCTGTAATACTCAATGTGTAGCTGATGCCAAGTAGTAAAACGTAGAAAAAAATTTTTTGCATATGCCGAACCTTCAAATACATGATCAGCAAATATATCCTAAAATACATTCACTGACAGGACTTAAATATGCTGTCAAGAGTTAGGACTGGGCCAGCCACTGAACAGTGACGGATGCTCTCTAATCCCTCTCCTTCTCCAAACTAGGAAGGGAAACACAGTAAGGCAGAGAGAACTCTGGATTATAAAAGAAAACTTTAATAAAACGGTAGTAATAAAAAAATCTATATACATATATGCAAACCCAATATTGAAACAGAGTCCCCAACCCCCACCCCCAACCGCCAATATCAATCCCCACTGATGCTGCAGAGCAGGCAGCACCAAGGAAGTCCCAGGCTCTGCAGCAGAGGGAAGCTGGATACAGGAGCTGGATTCACAGAATCACAGAATCACAGAATGTTAGAAGTTGGAAGGGACCTCAAAAGATCATCTAGTCTAGCCCCCTGCCAGAGCAGGATCACCTACAGTAGGTCACACAGGAACCCGTCCAGGCAGGTTTCGAATGTCTCCAGAGAAGGAGACTCCACACCCTCCCTGGGCAGCCTGTGCCAGGGCTCTGTCACCCTTAAAGAGAAAAAGTTGTTTCTAATATTTTTATGGAACTTCCTATGCTCCAGCTTGTATTCATTGCCCCTTGTCCTATCATTGGACATCACTGAAAAGAGCCTGGCTCCATCCTCCTGACACTCACCCTTGATGTATTTATAAACATTAATGAGATCACCCCTCAGCGTCCTCCAAGCTGAAGAGACCCAGCTCCTTCAGCCTTTCCTCATAAGAGAGATGTTCCACTCCCTTCATCATCTTTGTGGCTCTATACTGGACTCTTTCAAGCAGTTTCCTGTCCTTATTGAACTGAGGGGCCCAGAACTGGACACAAGATTCCAGATGTGGCTTCACCAGGGCAGAGTAGAGGGGCAGGAGGACCTCTCTCGACCTACTAGCTGCCTCCCTTCTAACACACTCCAGGATGCCATTGGCCTTCTTGGCCACGAGGGCACATTGCTGGCTCATGGTCATCCTGCTGTCCACTAGAACCCCCAGGTCCCTTTCCCCTTCGCTTCTCTCCAACAGGTCAGTCCCCAACCTATACTGGTACATGGGGTTGCTCTTTCCCAGGTAACAAGACTATTCATTTGCCCTTGTATTTCATAAAATTGCTCCCCATCCAACTGTCCAGCCTGTCTAGGTCTCTCTGAATTGCAGCACAGGAACTCAAGATTGGGATCTAAGAGATCAGACAGAGTCTTCCTTGGATGCTGGCCATTGCAGAAAAAGGCTTAAGCTCCATGGTCCCTTAGTTTTATACTGAATATGACATATATGGAATGGAATACTCTTGCTGGTTACCTGCTCGGTCTCACTGGAGGTGCAACCTTTTACTTTCTTCTGACTCCTTTTACTTCCTGGCGCCCCCGGTGTAGCAAATACAGCGGTGCCCTTGGTCACTATAGGAGCAAGGATAACAGTCTTTCTACATCCCAGTCAAGCAGTAATTATAAACATCGGGTGCTATCACTTCCAGTAGCAGATAGTGTCTTCAAATACATGCTGCTAACTTCAGAAAGTGCAGCCTCTGAGCTGAAAAGTAAAATTACCAAATGGAATCGGTTCTGTTTAGCTCAAAACAGGACATATGCTTAGAATTTCTCTTAAATGGAAACTAGGAATCAGGTATTTGAAATATAATAGTTCTGCTATTTTAAACTGCAAGGAAAAAAACACTGAGTTTCTTTCATTCAGCAAGGTTTCCATTTGTCCAAATTTGAACCTCTAAATGTATAGTAGTCCTGATAGAAATGGATAATGACAGTCTCTGCCTCTAGAGAATTTACTGGTCTAGATTCAGGAAATATCTGACGCCATCAAGCTAATTTTATACTAGCTGACTTTGGAACAAAAGAGTGTTAAAACTGGATGGACTATATAGGACTATGCAGTTTTCTAGTAAAATGCATTTTTAGTTTAGAGGGACCTGGAGGAAATAAAGGATACCAAAGAGATAAATTAGAGACTTCTCACATATAGCTATGTACACAATGATTTTAAATCTCAGCTTTCATTTGTATCAAGGCAGAATTATGTAGTTTAATGAATGCTGCTGAATAGGTGGTGAAAGTTGGAAGAATAAGTAAAAGCAGCATTAAAGCATTCTGCCAACTGGTCAAAATTTTATTTTAACTTGGCAAAAGTAATGTGTTAAAAATAGAAAGATTTGTATTTTACTTCAAGATAGATGGCAAAGGTAGACATACATACTGGGGTCAACCCTGTGCAACAGAACTACACAGAGGAGCTGAAAGTGGATAGTGAAAAGTGGTGAAAGCAGTCTTGACTGCCTTAGTTTTTTTCTTTGGAAAAGGTGTTACTCATTTGACTGTTGTTCTGTGTTCATTTATAGCTGATGTTCATCTACCAGGCATCTTTGCAACTGTGTTGCCTTGTTCTGGTGCAGGTGTGCAGGCCTGGTGACATTTCAACTGAATTACTCTGTGCTTCTGGGTGTCTGTGTTATGTTGACATTGCCAAGTACACCAGGTGCTACCCACTGCCTGTTCTTCCCCAGCTGAAGTGGCAGGAGGAACATCCCCAGCACTGCCAGATCCTATCTGTCTGCTGTTTTCATGTCTTAGCATGGACACAACCAAGCTTCTCGCAGAAGCATTAGGAGTCCATTGTTAACCCTGGTCTTGCTGTAGGACTACTTCAGAATTTTTCCTCTATCCTTCCGGTTGCAGGCAGTGATATTGGAAGGAACAGACAGATCTAGTCTATTAATACATGGCTCTGTGGCTTGTGTTACTGCCAGAATTTTTAGTTTTTCAGTGGTCTACACAGCACTAGGCCTGTTGGCGTAGGATGAAATTCATCTTTTTCAAAGGGGAAAGAGCGCTTTTCTTCCTGAGCTAGTGGAGCTGACAGAACTTTAAACTAGATTCGAAGGGGGAGGGAGATAATATCAGGCTTATTAATGACAAGCCATGGGATGGCATGCCAAGATTCTCTAACCTTGGGATGAGATGCTAACGACGGGCCTCAGGCTGTTGCTATGAGATTTGCTGAGTGCACTGGAGAACATTTGAAGTTCTACAGATAAAAGCTAGGAGCTCCAGAGGTAGTAGGAGCCAACAGGGAACACTGGAGAAATAGAGGAGTTATGTTCCTCTTAAAAGATGACATCACGAACAGTCCAGCTGAGGTTCTTGACGAGACGAATCCCATGACTGAAGTATGGCTATAGATGGCTTCAATCTGTTCAGAGGGGACAGATGAGGAAGGAGGAACCTCTGTATAAAGAAATGGATAGACTATGAAAAGCTGTCTCTGCCATAAGCAGTTTGAAAGAAGGCATCAGGAAGACCTTATTGCAGCCTCTCATTACATAAAGGAGGCTTGTATGAAAGATGGGGACAGAATTTTTGGTAGAGCCTGTTGCAATAGTCAAGGGGTAATGGTTTTAAACTAAAAGAGGCTAGATTTTTACTAGATAATAAGGAAGAAATTTTAATGAAGAGCATGCTGAAACCCTGGCACAGGTTGTCCAGAAAGATTGGAGAACCCCATCCCTGAAAACATTCAAGGTCAAGTTGGATGGGACTTTGAGCAACCTGATCCATTTGAAGATCTGCTTGATCATTGCAGGGAGTGGTAGACTAGATGAACTTTAAAGGTCCCTTTTGATCCAAACCATTCTGTACTCTTGTTATGCTGTCGCCATGGCCTATGCATGTCCCTAAGGTTGGACTGCATAATTCTCACTCTTCAGAAAACAGGGAGTTGATTAGACGTTGCTAAAAGTATTTAGTCGCATCAGCACTTCTACTTAACGTGAGATAGCAAGAATCATAGACTCATAGAATGGTTTAAGTTGGAAGGGACCTTGAAGATCATCTAGTTCCAAGCCCCCTGACATGGGCAAGGCCACCTTCCACTAAACCAGGTTGCTCAGAGCCTCGTCCAGCCTGGCCTTGAACACATCCAGGAATGAGGAATTGACAACTTCCCTGGGCAACCTGTTCAAGTGCCTCACTACCCTCACAGAAAAGTATTTCTTCCTAATATCAGTATAAATCTGCTCTGTTTCGGTTTCAAACCATTAGCCTTCATCATGTCACTGTCCCTCCCCTCCTTTCATGTAGGCCCCCTTCAGGTACTGGAAGGCCACTATAACTTCTTCCCAGAGCTGGTTAGCTCAGTGGTTTGAGGACGGTGCTGGCAACAAGGACAAACACCGAGATCGCGGGTTCGATTCCTGCTCGGTCCCCATGTGTTGCCAGGTCTAGTCAAGAGGTGGCTTCCCTGCACAAAACGGGGAGATTGGACTAAATGATCTCTAAGGTCCCTTCCAGCCTATGCCATTCTATGATTCTGATTCTCCAGGCTGAACAACTCTCTCAGTGTGTCCTCATAGGAAGTGCTCCCCATCCTCATCTTTGTGGCACTCCAGGAAATCCTACAACACATCCATGTCCGTTTTGTGCTGGGGGTCCCAAAGCTGAACTCAATACTGCAGACAGGTTCTCACCAGAGCAGAGTAGAAGGGGAGAATCACCTCCCTTCACCTGATGGTCACACTTCTTTTGATGCAACCCAGGATGCGACTGGCTTTCTGGGCTGCAAGCACACATTGCTGTCTTATGTTCGGTTTTACATCTGCTGGCACACCCAAGACCTTCTCTGCAGGGCTGCTCTCAATCCATTTGTCAGCGTATTGTGCTTCAGATTGCCCAAACCCAGGTGCAGGACCTTGCACTTGGCCTTGTTGATCTTCATGAGCTTTGCGCAGGCCCACCTCGCTAGCCTGTCAAGGTCCCTCTGGATAGCATCCCTTCCCTCCAGCATGTTGATCGCACCACACAGCTTGGTGCCATTGGCAAACTTACTGAGGGTGCACTCAATCTCAATGTCTGTGTCACCAACAAAGATGTTAAATAGGGCCAGTCCCAATGCCAGTACCTAAGGAACACTTCTCATCAGTGGTGTCCATTAGGACATGGAGCCATTGACCACAGATCTGGCCAATTCCTTATCCACTGAGTGTTCCATCTATAAAATCCATGTCTCTCCAATTTAGAGACAAGGATGTTGTGTGGGACAGTGTCAAATCCTTCACTCTGCACAACTGCAGCCAGAAAGAGGAGTGAAAGTCTTTGAGATAAACAACTCTGCAGACACCAAGGTCAGTGAAGAAGAAGAGGGAGGAGGTGCTCAAGATACCAGAGCCAGTATTCCTCTATGGCCTGTGTTGAAGAGCATGGTGAAGCAAGCTGTTCAGCTGCAGCCCATAGAGGCTCACAGTGGAGCAGATGGTCACCTGCAGCCTGTGGAGGATCCCATCCCACATCAGGGGGATGTGCCTCAAAGGAAACTGTGACCTTGTGGAGACCCCAGGTGGGAGCATGTTCCTGGCAGGACCTGTAGACTCATGGAAAGAGGAGCCCATGCCAGAGCAGGTTTTCTGGCAGGACCTGCGACCACGTCAGGGACCCACACTGGAGCATTCTGTTCTTGAAGGGCTGCACCCCATGGAAAAGACACATGCTAGAACAGTTTGTGAGGAACTGCAACCTGTGGGAAGGACTCCAACTGGAGAAGTTAATGAAGGACTGTTGCCAATGGGAGGGATCCCACACTGGAGCAGGGGAAGAGTATGAGGATTTCTCTGCCTGTTGAGGAAGGAGCAGCAGAGACAAGATGTGATGACCCGACCACAACCCTCGTTCCCTGTGCCCCTATGCCACTGCTGCTGCTGCAGGAGAGGAAGTAGAGGAATTGGGGGTGAAGTCGAGGTCAAGAAGAAGGGAGGCATGGGGGAAAGGTATTTAAAAGATCTAGTTTTATTTCTCATGGTCCTACTCTGATTTGATTAGCAATAAATTAATTTCCCCAAATCAAGTCTGTTTTGCCCACAGCAGTGACTGGTGAATGATCTCTCCCTGCCCTTATCATGACCCCATGAGCCTTTCCTGGTACTTTCTCTCTCCTGTGTGTTTGAGGAAAGGAAGTGATAGAGCAGCTTTGATGCACAGCTGACATCAAGCTAAATCAAACCTACCACAAACAATATCTAAGAGTGCCGAGATCTATTAAGGCTGTTGCTGGAAATCGTCCTTTCCTTATAACCAGTTTTCCAAAATGAGAATACAAATTACAAAATTAGGAAAAATAAAAAAGTTTATTTCATACTCTTGAAGCTTTTGTGGAGGTTAAAATTTTCTGGATATGAGTTGTTTTAATCCATAAAATATTTAGAAGGAAGCATATTTATTAATTCAGTGTAAGTTATGTTTTCAACAGCAAGGGACCCATTAATAAAAACACGAAGACTGAAGTAGTAAAACGAGACTAGAAATAAGCTAAATATTCTTCACAGTGAGGTTTGTAGCTACTAGAGCAATCTACTTGTAAAAGCAGTCAGTAATCCACAGTGAAGTTTTTAGATTAAAATTGGAGATCTCTTGGAAAGAGGCACACTGAGTCTGAGGAAATCACTTTGAAGATCTGCAGTGGTAAGCAGGAGGGCAAAGCAATTTACCCTAATACTCCCTATTTATCATTCGAAGGACTGATACACCTTTCATTAAAAGACAGATGAAAAATACCTTTCTGATGCTTCCAGCAGGTTATATTTTGTACTTGACAAAGAAGAGAGAGGAAAAAAAGTAGTTAAGCATTCCAGAAGCAGTGGAAAATTAAAATGTCAAGCTTTATTTTTTATAAACAAGCACAGCTCAGTACACAATGTGTTATGAATTGCTTGTTCTTGTATGGTGACTTGAAATGAAGAGGTTGGGTGCCTTTTATGAATATATATGGAAGTGCCTCTCTACCTTTTAGAATTATGATTTCAGAACAAACCATTTTTCTGTATCTGTGTGTAAAATCTACAGCAGAATAGCATGCCGCAGATCAACTGTAGTGACAAATCCTTTGACAGCTGAAGCGCGTTTTGGCTGTGCAGGAATCGGCCTCACAGTCAGTCTGTGGATGCGGCTATAGACAAATGATTTTCAATTCCCCATGCTGATGTGGCTTAGTATACATTTAACTATTTTTTTTTTAAAACCATCCTAACCCACCTTTGCTGCTCATTCTTGTGTCATCCCTACAGTAAGTCAACTGCAGACAATTTGCCAGTGAAGCAGTGAACCAGATGGGTGACCCAAGCTGTCTGAAAAAAATGTTTATCCCCAAAATTGGTGAGTCAGTGAATGAAAGTCTATGAAAGGGAAGATTCTTTTTTCCTTTTTTCTTTTTTTTGTGGCACCTAATTTTCACATTGTTTTCCAGCACTTAGATTACATCATTGCGAAGTTAAACAAAGAACTAAATGACCTAATGAAACTTTAAATAAAAATAAATACTTAATCCTGTGTGCTTTTCTTTGATTTTAACATTAAATGAAGGAAAAGAATTGCTATTGTCACATGAATATGTGTTTTATCTTGACTTGATGAGTATCTAAAAAGGCATGTGAAGTATATAGAGGTATGGGAGGTACAGGAGAAATGTTTTCTTATAGACCTACTACGATATATTTCAAATAAGTGACTAGGTCTCACTGCTGTGACTGAGAAGAAAATAAAACCAAAATAGGCATTTGAGTTGTGTTTTGATGTGATTTCAGTAATCCTTCTAGTAAAATGTGTTTTTTCATAAGAATTAAGGTAAGCAAGCATGCTACTTCTAACAAATTTATAACATATTTCTGCACTAAATTGTCATAATACCAGTAAAGTAATGGCTACATAAGGAAGAGCTCATGGATGTTTATTTTCTAAAACATAATCCCTGCAGATATGCATAAAACACAAATGGATCACTAGTCATATATGTATTAATAAGATTGTAGTCAAGCTTTTTTCTGCTACAGACTTGGTGGTAGATATTTTTTGTGTCCTACCTAGAATAAGTTGTGTATTTGTAATTAATTTCTTTTAATCTTTTGTTTGGGATTCTTTCCATCTGAAACCAAAAGAAAGAAAAAAGAGTGTGAGAGAGAAAAATACCTATGATATTTTTGTTTTCTTTATTTTATATAACACAAGATGTTAGGGCATTTTTAAACACATGAGTAATTCTCACATTGTCTCCTCCTGAGAAACTCTGACAATTGAAGTACTAGTGAAAATGTGACATACAAAAAGATGAGAGTAGCAATCAACAACAATAAAATCACTAAAATTTTGATAACTGTATATAATAGCAATAATTACTGGACAGGCTAGGCACGAGACTCATCTGAAAAAGACTCAGTGCTCCCTTGTTTTTGACAAAAAAGGTCATGGTTCACAAAAAGAAATGGTGAGATTCCTCCAACCATTTAAGTGGAATGCCTTGTTGCTTTTACCTACATCAAGATAGTAACTGATTGATAACATTGGTTATGAGGTTTGTAGGAAAGTTTGTGTAGGCCAACAGGCCAAATTTTGATGTTGCTTTTATTTTAATAATTTATAATAAATAATGTTAATGATAAATTTATTAATATTTTTGCAACCTCCGTCATAATATGTTACTGAGAAAGTAAAGTATATGACTCTGTGACAGTTTTCTTTAAAACCTTTCAATATTCACACCTCCAGAATGATAAATGAAAAAATACAGCTATATTGATTCATATCTTGTAATTTATATGTTTGAATATAAATACTTTAGGGACTGATGTTTTTCTGTTTGTTTGGTTTTGGTTGTTGGTTTTGGTTTTTTTTTCTGAGGTGACCTAATTTTTAAATACAAGAGTATCATTTCAAGAGTAGTCTAACTTGACTTTTTTTTTTTAACTTGACTAGACTTTTAATTATACACTGCTCAGATACCAGCTGTGCTATTTGAAAACTATTTGAACTTGGGGCTTGTCAAAACTTGCAGACAGTCATAAATATTGAACCAAACCTTTTCTTACGATATTACAAAGCATTGTTCTAATTAAAAAAATCTTGCCTTGCAATATGTTGAGTAAATTGTTATGTATATGCGTGAAAAGGATATAATGTCTTAGTGACAGGAAGAGATGAGAACCTTCTGTTAGAAAATTAAGAATGCAGTATCTTCATCTGATGGCCAGTAGTTAATGTTGACTTTGTCGGGAATTTAAAATGCGTGTATTTAAATTTTGGTTTATTGTCATTTGGGTTTGAACTTTTCACAGTGGTATGCAGGCCGATTATTCTAGTGTTCAGTGTTAAAGTACAGAAAGTGAAAAATACTCTGTTCCAAGTAGTTTATAATTTGGTATAATCTGAGGTCAGTTCTGGCCACATTCACACTTTAGAATAAGTCTGCTAGAACTCTTTGCCGTTCTTCCATGTGCAAAACAGCTTTTAGAGTCTGAATTGCATTGCTGAGGCAGAAGAAGCATTAAACAAGGGAAAAGTTGAAGTGTAGTGGTAAATATGGCAAGCAAAGCTTCATATAAACTTAATACTTAACATATAAATTTTGTAGCATTAATACATTTTACAGGCATTGTTTTCTGACTCTTCTTTTTCTTGATACTCAGTTCCAGCTGTACAAATACATGCAGTTCAGTCACTTGTTTTAAGGCTAGGGGAACAAGAAATAAGGTTATAAATAACTTGACTCATTGATTTCTAGAAAGAAGACTGCCAATGTAACAAGCTTTGGTGATGAAGTTATAGTCTAAATTCACAGACTGAGGCAGGAAGACTATTAGGAAAACATTTGTATATACACCAGTATCTCTTTTAACAAGTTTGTTTTACTATCACTCATTAACCATACATGCAGGAGATTAATTATTTCTCTCTCAGGCATGCAATGAATCTTCTAAATCGTGTTCAAGTGAATACTTCATGAACTTTCAGCAACTGATTTATGCAGTGTGTTGTGAAGGGAAATTTGATCTATGTGTGGAAGTTTAAAATGTCTGAAAGACAAAGCAGAGAGCTTTATCTTACTGTTGTAAGATTTAGGACCGAAGATAAAAATGACTGAGTACTGTGGGTAGGAAGGTATTGTACTGGTTTTCTGTTTAACAGGAAATTGCCTGTTTGATAAACCAACCTTGCACCACTCTGCTTCATCTATATTGACTGGGAAAAAAAAATGAACTGTAGACCTGATTCTGTACCCTATGCTTGTCTCATCCTTTGTCTAATTTGCTTATGGGTTTGTACTGTCTTTACAGCTTCTTGCAAGGTGGCAGTCAGCAAAGGGAAAAAGTCAGCAGCCTTCTCAAGCTGGCTTTTCTTCCCAGGGACCAAGGTTTTGGCTGCATGCACAGGACAAAGCTTCAGTGTAGTGGTGTGCTGTGGTCTGTAACTTGAAGTGTTGCACTGAAGTGTAGCAGCCCTCTGTGTGCCAGAGATACTGATTGCCCTCTCCTGCAGAAGCCCAGACCTTGGCTGTTGTTCAGGAAGGTAACTCTGCAGAGGTGTCAGGTGGGTCAGAGTGTTGGCCACACTCCCTGGTCCAGTCATTGGGCTTTATGAACAGGATGAGCAGAGCAGGAAATGACTACAAGGACTTCATGTCATAGCCAGACTTCAGATGATGTCCTCTGGCCACAGGAGCCCTGAGGAGGGAGCAGGAGCACCCAAGCCCTGTGCTGAAGGAAGTCTCTCCAGGTCCTAGAAGGAAGACCTCTGCTGGACTCCTCCAGGCTGAAAGCACAGGCAACATTGCCCTCAGCTAAGGAGCTACATGACTGCTTATGGTGCAGCAGAAGAAGCCTCTGGCCCAGGCCAGGCAGTGACCTGACTCTTGGCCTTGCTGTGGCCTCTGGGTCATTCTGGGTATGTTCCTGACTGCTGCTTTTGCGGCAAATAGATTTACAGCATGAGGATGCCATGGGTACACTGGACTGGAGTCAGGAAGGAACTTAGACTGCAGGCAGATTGGCACTGGTTGCCAAGGAGTTTTCAGCTTATTTGACCACACTGAGCACAGCCCCTTGCCAGGGCTTCTCTGGCCCATTCTGGTTAAGTGCCTGCCCACTGTTCTTGCACTGGATCTCTCAAGGAACTGCCACTTTTCACTTGTCCCTGCATTCAATAAAAGTGCAGTTTTCCACTTGATCTGCTGTTGGTGTTACGTGTGCTGCTCTAGGAACCCTGTCCTGCATTTGTGCTGTCAGCAGTGGCATATACCCTGCACTGGTTTTACGTAAGAAGTTTCGGTGGGTGGCAGAGCTGCAGCGGTGGCTTTTGTGAGGAGGTGCCAGAAGCTGTCCCCATGTAGGACAAAGCCATTTCTAGCCGTGTCCAAGACACACCCACCAATGCTCAAAGCTGAGTCGATTACAGATGCTGGTAGCGTCTCTGTGATAACATAGTTAAGAAGGGGGAATAAAACTTACTGAGCAATTACAGCCAGAAAGAGGAGTGAGAATATATGGTAGTAACAACCCTGCAGACACCAAAGACAGGAAAGAAGGAGGGGCAGGAGATGCTCCAAGTGCCAGGGCAGAGATTGACCTACGGCCTGTGGTGAAGAACGTGGTGAGACAGGATGTCCCCCTACAGCCCATGGATGACCCAACACCATATCGGGTAGATATTCCTTGACCTGTGACTCTGGAGAATCTGTGGTGGAGCAGGTTTTCTGGCAGGATATGTGACCACGTTGGGGACCCACACTGGAGCATTCTGTTCTTGAAGGGCTGCACCCCATGGAAAAGACACATGCTAGAGCAGTTCGTGAAGAACTGCAACCTGTGGGAAGAACTCCCACTGAAGTTCATGGAGGACTGTTGCCCATGGGAAGAATCCCACACTGGAGCAGGGGAAGGATTCCTCTGCCTGTTGAGGAAGGAGCAGCAGAGACAAGGTGTGATTACCTGACCACCCTCGTTCCCTGTGCCCCTGTTTTACCCACAACAGTAATTTGTATATGATCTCTCCCTGTCCTTGTCATGAGCCCATGAGCCTTTCATGGTACTTTGGTACTTTTTCTCCCTTGCCCATCTGAGGAAAGGGAGTGATAGAGCAGCTTTGATGCACAGCTGACATCAAGCCAAGGTCAAACCCACCACAGCACATGTGAATCTATGTGTACCTTTTACTCTTCTTCCACTACATAATGTTATTTTTTCAGTACCTCTGAATCTAAGGTAGAGAAGTGTGTCTGAGTCTGTTCGAAGAAATAGATGTTGAATGTCAACTAAGAAAAAATTGATACAAAGTAGAAACATGAGTGAAATCTCATATGTATTCAGAGTGCTCAAAATATAAATTACATAGTATTCCAGCAATCTAGATTCCATGCTTAATATTTTTGTTAGACCACTTCTGACTTTTCAGAAATCCTATGCGCTTCCACGAGAATTGAGGGAAAAATTATTAAAATCAAACCGCAATATTGACAGCCATTTTCTGATTATTAGAGAAACAGTTTATACTGATGTTTTTTCCAAATATATTACATGAACAAAAAGAAGCATTTTCTTTATTTTTTAATGTTACGTAGTTATGCTTTTCAGTTTATTGTATTTTATATTAAAAGGGCTAAATGGAACAAACAACAGAAATAATTTTTCAGGAAACTTTCAGTATATTTATGGCTTGATTATGAAATTATATACTGTATAAGTGCTTATTTGTGGTGCAGTAACATGCTCTTCATAACTAGTGCAGCCTCTTCCCTTTTTATATAGGGTATCTGAGGTCAAATTTACTTTAAAATTTTCAGCATAGAGTTAACCATCACCATGTGATAAGTGAGGTAAGGAAGTAGTTTGGGTTTTTTTGTATCTGCAGAGGAACCTCACAAATTGCACTGAATACAGGCAAGCAGAACATGATTTTTGGACATACTACAGTACAAATTCAGTTTACAAAATGTACTATATTTTTGCTGTAGGTAAATGGCAATATAGGCACTGGAGGATTCATTCCTGGACAAATGGGACCCACCTAAAAGCAGTCAGCAGTGAGACGCAAAGGAATGATGACGAAGAGCACAGGGGATGGTGATGAGAAACACATTTTCCATGCTTTCCCTGCCCTGTTTCCCAAGGAGGGACTGAAAAGGGGGAAAATGCAGCTATTGGTTCAGCCGAGAAACTTGTGCCACAGGCACATGGGATTTAGTGGTTCATTTTACTCCTTATTTTCTTAGTTCGTATCCAATTTATTGCTGTAACTTATCACTTACCATCTGATTCATGTGATGGAAACAGTGAAAAATTTGTTTGGCTTCTTTTCTTTAGAGAACTTTTTGGTAATTTCTCCTTATCTATTCATGCCTTTCTGAACCCAAGAGCTTAAAGCGATTGAAGTTACAAAAAAAAACCAAAACACCCAACTTCTCTCTACTCACTTTTCATCATTTTTCCTTACTGTTAGAGAGTTTTGACTCCTCAAACTGTACAGGTGCCACATTCATTTTACATTAGAAGCTTTTTTGACATGTTCAGTAGCAAATATTTTGCCATGGTGCTGAAATTTTAAATGTGTTTTCTTTCCCCCAGCTATTATGCCAGCCCTGTGTTTATATGTAAGCAAATATTTAAATGTAGCTGGCAAAATAATAGAAAAACTAAGAAAAAAATACTTCTTTCTTCAAAGTTTCAAAGTATGAGACTTCTTTCCTGGCACATCATTTTAGAGTGATGCTTTAATAATTTATTTATAAAAGTGAAATCTCCAACTTGAACAGAATAGTTTGCTACTGTTTCAAACATGAAAAATTTAAAAACATTTATAGGCATTTCTCTGTGTGCATATCTGTGCATAACAGTGTCACGACAAATAACTGCAAGCTTATGTTGGTTTTTTTGTCCTTTTTAAGACAGAACATTGGGTAGATGTGATTTGAG
The DNA here is from genome assembly GCF_000703405.1 of Apaloderma vittatum. Classification (NCBI taxonomy): domain Eukaryota; kingdom Metazoa; phylum Chordata; class Aves; order Trogoniformes; family Trogonidae; genus Apaloderma; species Apaloderma vittatum. Next base: position 15,475 of record NW_009713063.1, on the reverse strand, counting down.
TCTCCTTAATACTGTCAAAGGTTGTAAATTATCAGTAGTCTGGACCTGGGGCATTGCCAAGGGTTACATTTGTTGAGGGGCTGCTGACTGCAACAGGTACTACACAGAACAACAGGAGGGTGTCTCCTAGTCCCACATCCGAAGATCCAAACCTTAAATTACACAGGAACAGTGTGAAAGAAACAGACCTTATGCTGCCCGAATGACCATTGTCAAAGTCATGTCGTGATGTTGGAGGGCTGAAAAGAGGAGAGCTTTGGAGAGGATGAATAGGCAAGGTTGAGAGGCAATGAAAAGAAGAACCCCACTGAAACGGAAAGTGGGGGGTGAAATAGAGACGAAAAAGAAAAGGTGAAAGAAGTATGAAGAGCAAGCTCACCTAGAAAATATTCTGATTGCATCACCACTGTCTAACATCCCAGCTTAGATTAGTTTTACAGGTAATATCTCAGTGGCTTTTTCACAAAATTTCACTCCCGAAGGCCACATGGAATGAGATGACAAAGTACTTAGTATTTGTTGTTTATCTGTTCAATGTAAAGTGGGCAAGGAATATTTGCTTTAATTCCACACCTTCACGTGTTTGCTACTTCTTTTTTTAATTACTATAATGCCTGGAAATCCTCATGGCTGAGTAGATATTTTTCTTTTGAACTTCTCTGACTAAGGTGACCGCCAGAAACCTAAGAGCATTGCTGGGATTTCAATAAAAGAAATGCAGCATGAAATAATTAACGTTTCATAAAAGCCATAGAGGTGGTCCTGGGAACGAATGGAAATTACAGAAGTATGTAGGCATCTTATAGAACATGACAGTTAGGAGAGAATTGCATTGAAATGTCTTTATAAATAGCTTAGACAAAAATTAACCCTCTGAACAGACAAGACTGAAACTATCTGTAGAGCCAGTGGCTAGATTAGTTACATCAGGGGTGAATTGGTCCCACTGTACTGATGATAGGATATGGAGCTTGAAAAGGGCATGAAAAAATATGAATTGGAAACAGATGTCAGAAAGAATTTTTAGAATCGTGCATTTATGAAGTAGCTACCGGGCAAAGCAGTTGATGAAAAACAGAGGAGAACAAGAAGGGGGAGGGGAGAGAGACAGAGTGGGGAAGAGAGATTGACATCTCTTAGTAACTGCTTCAAGTAAAAGATCTGTGCAGGTGAAGTCTGATTTCTCTAACAGTTCTTTACATTCATTGCTACACTGAGGTGTAAATTGGCATTCTTGTAAACTTACTTGATACATTCTCCTAAAATCCTACTTTGTGTATCAGTCAAATTACAGAATGATAGAATAGTAGGATAGTTTGAGCTGTGTGGGACCTTTAGAGGTCATCAAGTCCAACCCTCCTGCAGTAACCAGGGACATCTTCAACTGGATCAAGTCGCTCAAAGCTCCATACCGCCTGACCAGGGATGGGGCTTTCACCACCTCTCTAAGCAACCTATTGCAGTGTTTCACTACCCTCACTATAAAAAAATGTTTTCCATATATCTAGTCTAAATCTGCCCTCCTTTAATTTAAAAGTGTTACCTCTTGTCCTATTGCTACAGGCCCTACTAAAACTTCTGTCTCCATCTTTCTTATCAGTCACCTTTGAGTACTGGAAGTCTGCTAAAAGGTCTCTCTGGAGCCTTCTCTTCAGCAGGCTGAACAACGCCAACTTTCTCAGCCTTTTCTCATAAGGGGAGGTGTTCCAGCCCTCTGATCACTTTTGTGGCCTTCCTCTGGACCTGGTCTAGCATATCCATGTCCTTCTTATGTTGGGGGCTCCAGAGCTGGATGAAGTGCTCTGGTTAAGGTATCATGAGAGTAGAGGTGCAGAATCACCTCCCTTGACCTGCTGGCCATGCCTCTTTTGATGCAGTAGGATACAGCTGGCTTTCTGGGCTGTGAGTACACACTCACAGTTTATGTCCAGAGTTTCACCCACTGGTACCTCCAAGTCCTTCTTGGCAGAGTACTCTCAATCCCTTCAGCCACCAGCCTGTATTGATACTGGGGATTGCTCCAACCCAGTGCAGGACCTTGCACTTGGCTTTGTTGAACGTCATGAGGTTCGCATGGGCCCACTTCACAGCAATTATTTAGAAAGTTCAGCACGTGTCATGTTACCGAAGTTCTCTCATAGCCACTTTTCCTAATTCCATCTGGAAGAAGACTCTGCTCACCGAACTTCAGGAAAGCTAATTGCTTGCACAGTGTACTGACCCAAAGTAAGCCTCCAATGCCAAGAGGACTCATTAGAGGATTACTTCTGAGGAATACTTAAAAATGATTACTGTAAATGGTGCATCTAATACCGATACTTGCTAGCACAGATCATCAGTTAGCCATCAGGTGAGTGGCACAAATAAGAATGCAGCTTGTGTGTCCTTAGTATGAGTAGAAATGTTGGACTTGTCAGTATGGAATGTCCCATGGGCAAACTGTAAAGAACTCTGGGAGAGGAGAGCCTTGCTGCCTCCAGGGTCTCATTGTCCTCTCTCACATAGGACATTAGCACTGTGTATATATAAAATATGTGTCGGTCTGAGCACATGCATCTGTAAGATACATGCATTTGGGTGTTCCTAAAAACACATAATGCTTAGCAAATTATAGATGTGGAAATAGTGAATTATAGCCTAGATATAAACACATATATATGCATATATATATGCTATAGAAGACAAATAGTAGGGTTTTGATTTAGAAGCTATGCACTGCAGTGTTCAGATACTGCAGTGATATCCAACAGTGTCTGAAGACTGGATACTTAAGTTTTTTACCAGTATTTCTAGAGATCTCCTTAAACCAAGGTTAAGTAACCTTAGAGTCAATTCAAATACTATTCCATTTTGAGGGTCTGACAGTAAGGTATAGGGACTTATTCATCCAGTTATTTATCTTTTTCACATTGCTTGGAGTGCTTTCTTTCATACTTGCATTCATATAAGGTGTGCTTTCCATAACTGTGGTACTCCTCCACTTCTAGCAGTGTTTTTCACTTTTATAGGGAGAACAATATAGAGAGATGGCATTGTTACCAACAGCTGTTGATTATTTGTCTTGGGCTGTTCTGGGTAAATCATCACTGTTTCAAGATGACCCTGACTGTTGAAACTGAGAGTGAGACTTTCACATATATTTGATGCTCTGTGCCAAACTGCCTATGGTTAGAAAGAGTGAAATGCTTTTTCCTAGATCATGTTTCTTATTAGGTTTAAAACAATGTTTGCAGTATCCAAATCTGTCATTTAATTGACATTATAATAATCTAGTAAAAGGATAAGCACTCATAAAAATGCCAGATAATTTCTGTAGGGACAGAAAGTTAAGCATAAGGTACTGATTCAAGGATTCTTTACAGTGATGGTTACTAGTTATATGAATGTATCGTATGGGTTCTGAGGTTCATATGTAGTGATGGATCTGTGTGTGTGTGTAGATTAGGAGCACAAATCCCTGGAGAACATTACATGAACTTAACAGAACTGCTTGCCTGCTTAGCTGGTTAAAAATGCACTGTTCGAAAACTACTTCCAGGACTGACCTAAGCACTAAACCACTTAGCAGATAACCAAAAATGTATTCAGCTGAACTGATATTTCTTCTTTTCCCTAAAGGAAAATTACATTTTGATCATTAAAATAGCACAAATGACAACATTCAGTGGAATAGCTGTATGACTTATATTTTTCAAAGCTATGAGTATGCTGAGAGTAATATCCTGCTCTTTTCACGTTCAGAGGCAATAAAGCCAAAAGCATCAGATATTTAATGTGTGTAAATCAATTGTGTCACTTCCCAACTTGTTACCCTTTCTCTGATGATACTGAAAAAATGAGTCCCACTCACCTTGGGGAGGTGGTTGTCACCTGTTCCTCCTCACCTATGAAACTTCTGAAGACCCTGAAGACTTTGGATAGTTAATTTTCAGTTGCTATTCTATCCCTTTATGGTTTAAGTGTTTAGAAATTTATATCCTTTTTTTTTTCTTTGAAATTACATTTTCTAAAAATCAGGAGCATTTTTCTAGGTAAAATTCTCTATGGTGTATTTTGACTGGATATATCAAATTGCATTCAATATAGACACCTCTTGTTATCATCATTTGTTTCAAAGATAATAAAAGTATAGTTCTTATTTTCCAGAAGAAACTTTTATTCCAGAAATCTATTCTTGGGACACCATTCATTGCTTTATTTGTTTTCCCCAAAACTACATTTTGAAAAGAAGGACTATGAAATGTTAATGTTTCTTTCTGTAGTTTGCATTTATGGTTGCAAAGTGCAAAGATGCATGAGGAGTGAGAGTTTCTAGTTTTTAAGTGTATTTGAAACCTAATGATAAAACAGTTGAAAATATTACAAAGTTAATATTATCATTTGGGCTAGGATTTGAGTTTGGTTTTGGTATTCTCATTTTTAATTTTATCGAAGGGGAGTTTGTTTAACAATTTAGAGTGGTTTTTCTGGAAGTTGTTATGCAGCAATACATAAAAGCAGTGGTCCAAGTTGCAGGCTGATAATCAAATCTGTTGTTTCATGTGTTTTTTTCCAAAATATTGCATGCTTCAATTAAATGTCCAGTGAAGTGAAATTGCAGTTAACCCCCCATGAATCATACTAAAAATATGATATAATTTTATGACTTTGCATATATAATAAAATCTGCATAATGTAATGTAATTTTTTATATTTGCAATTTCAAATCCATGTGCTAGTCTGTGCCAGAAGAATATTTTATGTTCACTCTGCTTTGCTGGAAATGTTGCTCAAGTTTTAAAACTACAGATAGCTGAGCTCTCCTGTTTCGTAGTCACACCCTGCACCTTGAACAGAGGGTTTAATGACTGTCTTTTACTGTGAAAGTCCTTTCCCCTGTAGAGGCTACAGGAAGTTTAATCATGTTATATGTTAAATAGTTCATTGCTGTAGCTGAGGGCAACCTCTTGATTACAAACCTGTAACTAAATTCAGCACAAGCAGAAGCAGACAAATTTCACCAGTGGAAGCATGACCACTAATACAAACACTGGTTTTGGTCCATTAAAACTATGAGACTTACACTCAACTTTCCTAGAATTTGAGTGTTCCTTACCTGCCTTGTAATACGATGAGGAAGTCTCTTTGAGCTCTTGAAGATTAATTACTGAACCTCAAGTTCAGGTACTTCCTATCAGTTGTTCACAAGAACTGATTTAAAGGAAAGTTGCTTTTAAATATTTTCTTATGCGTGCTTTTTGTGAAATTTTAAAGTCTCAACATAAAACTCTTTGCCATCTCTAGGATCAACAGCGAATCCTACACTGCCATGAAATGCTACTGTTCAACAAAATTTCGCATTTAGTAAGACAAATTAATGCAAAATTGTATTTCTAAAGTTAAGGTGAGGATGAATGACATTAGTTAGATGTATACTCATAACAACAAAAAAACACTTTAAAAAAAAAATACTAGTGTCTTTAAAAAAATTAGTTCACAGGGGAACATAAACTGTTTATTGTGTTCTCTTTGTGACAGAAATCTTAACTCTGGGCATATTATGAAAACATTGCTTCCTTTCATAAGAACTAGTTTTAGTCTATTCAATTATATTCTGAAAATGGAGATATTCATGTTACAGGCTCTCTCTAAAACACCTTGTGTAATAACTAGGAAAAGGAGGCTGTATTCTGTAGTTGAGGAATTGGGTGCTAAGGCTGTAAACTGCTTAAGTAATAAATTAAGTATTTATTGAAACTCGATACATGCAAATGGCATATATTTCAAAATATTTGAGACATTTGAAATCCACATAATAAATTTTGACTGTTGTCTGTTTAAACAGAAATACTTCCTAAACAGAGCTGTCAGGGTAAATCAGCTTTTCCTGTTCAAGGAAAACCCTTCAAGCCTGCAGCATAGTTCTTAAATTTGAAACATGGAAATTTGCAAATACCTCTCATAGAGTCACTGAAAGATGCTGCACATCTTCATTCCACCACCGCATCATTGGGAACTGGAGGAGAAGAGAGCTGCTCCTAGGTCTGACTCTGGACAGCCATTGCATAAGGTGCCCTGCTGCTCTTTCCTGACAAAATACATTCTGGATTAAACCAAATTTTCCAGGTGTGTGTATACACACAGGTTTGTAGTGACCAAGATAAAATTAGGCCAAAGAATTTTTTTATGCGTAATCCCAGGGATAAATTAATACAACATAGCATCTATTCTAGCCCACCTGGAAAGATTAAGACATTTTCAATACATTAATAAGCTTAATTATATTGCTCTATCAAAATACTATTTCTTTCAAAGTAGATTTGCAGTGATTCACATACAATGTTCTAAACTATACTATTTTTTCTTATATATGCAGTTTTTCAGGGTTGTAAGCAATGTACTGCTGATCTAAACATCATGCAGATTTGTAGACTAGCGAGGCTTGTACTACTCCACATAGAAACAATTCACTTTGTCAGCGGGATTTATTCTTCATAGTTTTTCTGCATACTTTATTGTGGTTACCTACCACACAGAAAGAAACAGTAAAGGAGACACCATATAAATCATACTGTTTTGCAGTGCAGACTGATAGATATTTCTTAGGTATTTTCATTTTATAGATGAAATTCTTTTACCCCTTGAAATTTCAGGAGTAGAGATACATTATGAAAAATACACCAAAGTGTCCAGCCCAGCCCTAACCCTTGACATCTCAGAACACAGATCTGTTTACAAATGCAAAAATAAATATAGATATGTTGGGAATTAGGAAGCTATATACATTTCAGGAACATAATATCTCTTGATACCTTTGTTTTGCACAGTCGGAAATTGTGCTTGTTACAGTATCTGGAATCCTTTCAGTGCCAAATATCTGGTTTTAAAAGACCCAGTAATAATTTTGAATTCACAGAATTACTGTATTTTTTCCATTTTTAATTCACTAATTTTCAAAGGAATATGACTGTAAACTATTTTTCTTCTTGTGTTTTCTTATGAATTTTGCAGATAAATGTACCTGCTGAAAATTATATTTAATTTGCTGGAAAATAATGTTTTAAAGAAATGTTAGATGTCCATGTTAGATGTTTATGCCTGTAAAGACTACTTGTGAGTGAGAATTTTTTTCTTTTTCCTTAAACACAAATTATGTTGAAATTCATAATCTGAGGAAGGAGAAAATTTAAGTAAAGGTGAAGGAACAGCAAAATAACGTAGTGAGCTGTGGGTGGAAGAACCAGGGAGGGTGGGTAGGTGGGTGGAAAACAGGCATGATTAAAAAGAGAGGCTATATTGTACTTGTAGATACAGCATAAGTTCAATCAGGAGTCGTGCAAACAGTTTAGCATAGTGAAGAAAGCAAAGGGAGGAAACAATAGGCAGGATACTTAGTGTTGTAGAAAATTTTTTTTTGAAGAGTAGAAGAAAATGAGCATGTCATAAGACCCTTTTGGATATTTTTCACAGAAATAAATTGAGTTCTCTTGTAAGAATTCTCTTGGAATAATAATGTATTAAAAAGGCTTCCTCTTATTACATATCCTTCAACAGCAAATAACAGTGAAATACTATTGTAAAAAAAAAAGTATTTTTTGTAAGAAAACAGCAGGTTCATGTATGGAGAAACTCTTGATCATTTTGTTGACTGTAGGCTTATGTACTATGGAGACCTTCAAAGAAACAGTAAATATAAAGTTCCTGTCATACAACGTTCAAAATCCCTTTCAGAAGACAGTGGATATGCAAAGTCTTATTTTCAGATTTCTTTTTAGATTAATTCTTTTAATTTATGTCTGCTGACTTAATGATAGCCAAATATCACAAATTCATAGAATGATTTGGGTTGGAAGGCACCTAGTTCCAACCCCTGGCTGTGGGCAGGGACAGCTCCCCCTACACCAGGTTGCTGAAAGTACCATCCAGCCTGACTTTGAACAGTTCCAGAATTCTAGAATTTTGAACAGTTACATGTTCAAGCATAAGAAAACAGAAGTATATTTATGGGTATTTCTTAATCTGAGACCAGGTAAAGACTGGAGGCAGGTGCTTTGAGTGCTGTGTTTCATCCATCCCAGGCAACATTAACATTTCTTTGGAACAAAGCCCAGAGCACCCTGGTTTAACTCTAAGGGCTGCTCTGCTTTGGACTCCACCTACTCCTTCCAGCTTTAGTTTTTCTCTGATTTTGTTATCTCAATGAGCTGGTTGGATGTTAACTACATGATCTGAGGAAAGTGGCTTAGAAAGTTGCTGCCTATTTCAGCATCCATCAACATGTGGACTTTCATTTATGGACAGATACTGGTAATAATACCTAGTTTAATTGTAAGATTCTCTCCAGAAGATGTGTTTGAGATTGTTATATTTTCTAAACCATGTATTTAGCCTGGTTTTGCTCAGAGATTAATGTACTGTGAAAGGTAGGTATTGATGCATCTGTATGCCATGGGCTATTTCAGATTTAGCAATGTGTAGAAAGCTATATTAGAATTCTCTCATCTATGCAGTGGTTCTGGATGGTTTGGTCTTAATTTTCTTGAATTAGTTGAAAAATGGCAAAACATGAAATGTATATTTCTGTGAATCTGAATTTCCCTCATAAATTTGCAGATTGCATTTCAGTCCGTGTTAACACTGAGTGTTGTCTGAAGTCATGTTTAGCACCATTCTTTTTCCAGCTTTAATGATATCTGCTCGAAGTATATGAGCCTGTCCCTTCAGGCTGTTGACTGAATGTTTTCCATAGTTGATTCAGTCTCGCCACCACCACACAGATTTTAAATTTTTTTGCTTTGTGAATTGAAATGAAAACACTGTGTTGCTGTGCTGCCATGTGTCACTCTTTTTTACAGCTGAAACAGAGAGTGTAACCATCAGGATTTTCATTACTTTTAGTTAATGACACTACCAGCATTATTATAATTCAACATTTACTTGTTTCCTTGAGTTATCACGTAATAAAGTCTTTGAGCTTAATCATGCCTTTCTATGCATTCCTTAACACAAAAGCCTAGAAATATGACTTCTGTCACTCCAGTATTCATTGGTACTGTCAGTGTACTGTCTGTAGCTGTGCTGGCCCATTTAGTAATTTAGTAATGCGTCGAGTTGATGACTGGATGTAGTTTTTGAGAAATGGGTACTAAATAGAAAGTAACTTGACCAAAAACGATCTTTTTTTTCCGGCTTATTTTTTTTCCTAGAAGAAGTTTCCTTTTTGAGTTTATTAATAAAAGTTGCATAGAGTATAATTTTGTCATACCCGTATAAAAGGTTTGAGCAAAATATCATGTGCCCATTTAAACAAACAAACAAAAATCTCCAAAACCAACTTTGCCTATGTTGGAAACTTCCAGAACTCATAAAGTTGTGCTTTAGTTAGTCACCTTTGAGTCCATTTGCTTCAAGAGCAACTCAACATTTCTCAAAGGTGTTGGACACTTAGAATTACTTTGCAAATATTACCACTGTGTTCCAGTAGCACTGGAAGACATTGTCGTCTTGAATATCACAGTTGATAAAGGAACTCAGTGTGTTCTATTTACATACCAAAATTATTGTAATTTCTGAAGTAACAGCATATCTTGTAGGATAATTTTTCATGAAAGTATTTATTTACTTTGCCCTCCCATTTGCCTTGCAGAGACCAAATCACAAGTGCATAAGATAATCCCAAAGCCAGATCATAAAATGTTCAGGGTAAATGAAAGGTTGTGAATTATCGTGATTAAATCAGTATAGACAGCAGCTCAGACTCTTTACACATACAGCTGAACTCAAATAGGTGGAAATTATGTGAAATCTCAGCACTTGATTGCTTCCCAAGTCTCTTACTGCAGTAAGTTGATTGACATGAAACGTAATTTCTGATTGTTTCCCTAATCCAGACTCTTTTTTCCGGAATTCCGTTACGTGGAAAACTTATCCAGAGAAACACCTGAGGAAAGATTATCTGGGATTTTCTATTGCTCTTCTCTATAGCAGTATGTTTCCCTCTCCACATCTCTCATATCTCTCATCTCTCTCTCACTTTCTCTCCCCCCCTCCCCCCTTAGTGGTTGATAGATCCTGAAAGAGTTTTTAAATGAGAAATAGTATTTGCTGTCTTACATTGCTCTATAGCAAAATATCAGGCTTTTATGAGAAACACTAATCTTCCTTGTGTCTTGCAAATGCTCATGAATTTACCATTTGAAGCAGTCAAGAAAAATACAAAATGAGGAGGCAATGGTACGGATGGTTTGTGCTTGACTCTATGGTGACATTGTTGTTTCGTCCTGTGTAGTTTCGTGGTGTAAATTGCAGTGACTGTGTTAGGACATTTTATGTGTCTGTATGACAGCTGGTATAACTGGCCTGTCTATCTTTTTTTTTTCATTTTAGTTTTTGGGCGCTGCATAGGTACTGCTGTACAGCAGGTAATGAGAGTAGACTGTGGCTGCTGGACGAAGAGCAAGGAGTGTTGCAGAGTAAGGTGTTTGGGCATATGAGGTGGAAGTTTTCGAATGAGAAGAAAACATTTAGCGTTGTTGCACTGACAAGCTCCAAGGAAGACACATTTATAAAAACAAAAAAAAAGTGATTTTCCGAAGATTATTGACTTGTAGGAAGCCACCAAAAAATGCTGAACATAGAGCAAGCCTGAAGGGACATCCTGGCCAAGAGGAGATTTGTTCAAAATTATTTTCATTTTGATCCAGTCCCAGACAACAGAACTCAATTGCCTTTTCCAAATATTATCTTATTCCAAGGGCTGTACTGAAACATAACATTAAAAATTGAAAACATTTGGGTATTTGAAGCATATTCAGTTTAAGGAAGATGCTGACAGATTCACCTGAAAACTGCATCCCATTTCAGGTCCTGAGAGAGCATTTTTACTTATAATTTCTCTGCTTAGTGCCCTAGGGTATATAGCAAAATTCTTTTTTGGGTAGCACAGTATTAGAATAGAAATGAGAAAGGAGCAAGTGTGGTTTTAGTATAAGATGTGTGTCTTTGTTTATAATTCTCTTTCATCAGAATCCTCCCATCACCTGTAGTGAGTCATTAACTGCAGTCATGCTCTTTCTTGCTCAATGACTCATGCATTATTTTCTGCAAAAGTTGCACAGTTTCAGCAAAAGCAATGAGGGGAAATCCCATAGAGTAATTTGTAAATGGGAATCATGATTGTCTTCTACAGGGAAGATGAGTTAAAATGCAGTCACAGGAGGGAAATGAGCATTGCTTTGCTCACTAGTACAAGGATATTTTAGCGTTTAGAATCTGGTTCCTCTCTTTTCTCTCTTCCCTCTATCTTCTGTGTGCCTTCTGTGGATGCATTTCAAAAGGAACATAAAAAGGCAATCACTTCATTTTAAGCAGACCTGACCCAGTCAGTTCTTACTAGGAAAATCTATGTTCACAGGGAAATTAGATATAAGAATGCGTGTTTCTGAATCCCCGTCAACTGTTACGTGAGCAAATGATTCAGCCCTACAATGTGCTTTTGCATATCTACAAAACTCAAAATAAATAAGGTTGCAAGCTGCAGTTTTTATTTATTAGGTAAGGGTATATCCAGGATTCATAAGTCAGTAACAGAGGCATACCAAGCTAGTAAGCTCAAATTTCATACTTGCATGGGTTTCTAGGTATCTGTGCTATGAGGTTTAACTTGTGGCATGTTAGACAGGACTGGATGAACTTCAAACTACCCTTCTAGGATAAACTAGTGATTTTGTACTGCATCACTGCCTGGAGTCCCAGTAACTCTTGGAAAACTTGAGATATGTCTAGGGATATTTTCTAGGTTTTTTCTTTTTCTTTTTTTTTTTGCCATTTTTCACTTTGACACAGCAACGTTGCTCACTACTCAGTAGTTTTTCTGGAAGTGATTGCTTTTTCTTGAACGTTTGGCATAGTCTAGATGAAAGTACTTTGCATTGAGCACACATTGCAGCGTTTATACTTCCAGTTGGCTTATACCTTATACCTGCCTATACAAGAAAACCTGAAGTAATTATGTGATGTTTAATTTTTACATACTATCTTGTATCTTGAGAATTTTACTTGAGAATGTGTAAAGAGTGTGCTTTCTTTAGAATAATTCAGCAACAAGAGTTCTTGTTCTAGATATTAACTTTAGATTCCCTGAAAACATTTTGATTGGCTTACACCAATATTTTTGTATGTACAATTGGTATAAATCATGTCCTAAAGACTTGTGATGCAAATCAAAATACAATTTGGCCAAAGCAGACTTTTTCTCTTTCTGTCTTCTGATATATTTTAGTTTCTCAGCAGGTATAAATTCTCCTGCCTCAGGGTAACACAGATTTGCTTTATGCTTTTGAATGTGCAAAGCTTTCAGTTTTCTGTGGACAGTTTTTTTAATTTTTTTTTTTATACCTTGGCAATAATTACATATAATTCTGATACTATGCATATGATTTAAAGGTAATAGCTCTATTTTGAGGCCTCATTGTGTCTCTTTTCTATCCTGGCTCACGGGAACAGGATCATAGAATTGTGGAATCAATTACAGAATCATAGAAGCAATCGTAGAATATAGAATGTGTTGGACTCGAAGGGACCTTTAAAAGTCATCTAGTCTACCCCGCTGCAGTGAACGGACATCTTTAACTAGATCAGGTTGCTCAGAGCTCCATCAAACCTGACCTTGAATGTCTCCAGGAATGGAGCCTCCTCCATCACCTCCCTGGGCAACCTATTTCAATATTTCACCGCCCTCAGTAAAGAGTGATTTAGAGTGCTCAGGTGAACATCACTGCCTTTAATTGACGTCGTAGGCAAATGATGGCTTCATTCTCTTCACAAATCCTTTCTGCTCCCAGAGGTCTTCCAGCAAAGGTGTCTGCTTAGTGCTGCTTGTGTGAGAGCACCACAGGCAGATGGGATAATTAGGTGCTGCTGGGGCCAGTTCTGCAGCTCAACCCTGCAGGTGAACACTCTTGAAGTCTAAAAGGTTACCAAGATTTCTCTTCACAAGCTGTGTTGTCAAGTTCAGTGGAGAATTTTGCCTCGAAATACTTTGTATTAGAAATTGCCATGAGAATACTGTGCACCTTTTATATGTCTGCTGCATTCACCTCTATGGGACCCAGAACGCTCTCAGGCTGGATCCTTGGATCCTGAACAAGAAGCTGATCTTGTAGTTTCCTTCAGAATATGTTGTAGGGGTACTTTTTTGCCTTTTTGAGATTTGGGGAATTGGTGGAAAAAACAGTGAATGGCTGTTAGATTGTAAATGATTTAGCTGTTGTCTCACTGCATGTCTGCTGGTAGGGATGGGAATAGCATACACACTTTCCTTCCCTTGGGAACTAGCCAGGACAGGCAGAAAACAGTATATGCATTGTTTTGAAGTGTTAATGAGGGTGAATTTAAGAGCAGGTCTGGTGACAAGAGTGAATTATTTCTATAGCAGAAATGAACTTCAGATAGTCCACGTTCTAACTCCTTATGGGTAAGGCTGCGAGAGGAAAAACTTCCAGAATTTTAATTACTAAGAAAAAGGTTTAAAATATTTGTTTTCAGCTGAGAGGTAGTTATATGTGACATGTTTGCCTTTCATGTGTCTCAAATGCAGACAAAGAAACGTGGTTCATAGCCCAGAAGATGTTTAAAACAGAGGTTTGGTGTAATGTGTAATATGTAATGTGTGATGTGACACCAGTTATGTGAAGTGTAGGCATTTGGGGTAAGTGCAAACTCATTTCAGCCCTGTGGCCATGATCAGAATTGTATGATTTAAAAAAATATATAGAATTGTCTGTTATGAAAATGCCTATTATGAAAATGTGACTGACTGAAGGTCAAATACAAGAAAACATATTTTTTGCTGTTGCCAGGCTGATGGTCACATGGTAATATTTACAGAGGATGACAGGCATGTTAGTATGCCTACATATTCTTTCTGATACTACAGTATGATCTTTGAATTCTTATCTTTGGCACTTCAAATAGTTGAGGGTTTTTTGCAGAAATCTTGGCAGTAAAGTAGAAAACATCATGTCTAAAGAGAATTACAATTACTGGACAGTTTCAAAGTGACTAGTGTCTTAGGCAAATGTAATAATTTTTCAATTTGTTCTGAAAAGTCTTGTACTGTCTTTGTATTATTTTTAGAATGCATCGATATGATTTTTAATTATGCATTGAATGGGTTTTACTGAAATGAAGTAATGAATAAATAAAATATACCTCTTGAAAGTACTATCCAACTTAGTTAAAATAATGAGTTGTAATCTCAGTAGGTTAGCTGAAGCTGTAGAAATTAGGTTTAAAACACAGAAGTTTTAAGTAACAAGCATTTCTTAGCTAATTCCTGAGTTAAATATCAGAGCATCTATTTCAATATTTTGTAATTCTCTGCATTTAAATATTCTGTAAATAAATTATTATATACATTATTTAGCAAGTTCTGGCCCTCAGTTTGTGCATTTGTACAAAATGCAATGGATTTACAAGTTTGAAATACACTATAAAGTGGTTAATGATGTATGGTCATTAAAATCTCATCTTATTTTCTATGTTCAACCTAGAATTCCCTGCTATAACCTACTTAAAATTAATGGATAACTCTCCTGTGCATTAGGATTTGAGTATCACTGTTTTATGTATTTTCTGTAATAATTAATGCTGTACCATCTAACACCAAGGGAGAATTACATTATTACAGCTAATGAACTTTAGAAAAGAAACATCTTTCTGTGCACATCCTGGAATTAAAAAGAAAAGAAAAAGAAAACAAACTTGGAAATAATATTTTCAAATATTATTAGAGTGTGAAATACATATTAATTCTATCATCTACAGGAAATTTACTTGGACATGACAGTATCTCTTTTCATATTTTAAATTGTAGCAGGGCATGTATTTGATGAAAGATAAAAACACAGTATTCCACTAATTTTCTTCCACAAATCTATCATTTCTTTGAGATGAAGCTGAGCCATGGGAAACTCTGTAAGTTTAATGATTGTGCGATAGAAAACTGTAGCATGTTCAGCCAACTGTAATAGATCTTACATGCATAAAGAACACAAGATTTTAATTGCAAGCCAGCTGCTCACCCCACACAGGGTCAGCATTGACTGCAGAATTCTTTAGGAGCTGCATGAAGAAGCTAGAGGAGAGTCTAAATGGCATTTCTAGAGATCCTTAAGAGTCCACAAGGAAGAGGAAGGATATGACGGAAAAGGTGAATCATTGGCTGTGTAGCTGGTTAACATTTTAACTTTGTAAATCATTAGTGAGTACAACTGTAGGAAGGAAATACATGTTTGTAATAGGTAGGAAGCAGGCTCCTCTTCATTCTGAAGCTTCACTGGAAGAGTCAACTGGCATTGAACAGTGTAAGAGCAGAGGACTGAGCAGGCATGTGAAAAAAGCAATTAGAAGACGTAAGTAATTCTAATGTTAGGATCATAAATACTTATGGAAGTATTCATCATTATGGCTAGGCTTCACGAACGAAGATATGGGA
>NW_009713062.1:0-46155 GCF_000703405.1 Apaloderma vittatum | reverse complement strand
GCTGCCGGCCAGGGTCAAACCACGACACTCAGTCTTCGCTTAGTGAAAAAAATGTGCTTTGTTTCAGACACAATCTCTCCAGTCGAAAAGCCAAATCAATCTCTCCATGCTGGCCAGGAAGCAGGCACCCAAGGAACAGCAGCTCTCATTAACCGTCTTTACGGACCTAGGGAAGCCACCAAGCTTCCACATCAACACGTAGGATAAGGGACATCCTTCATCTCTACGGAGAAAAACACCTCTACCTGTATGGATCCGACTGGAATGAGTCGGAAACTCCAAAGACTACGGGTTTCTTTTTCATTCCATAAGCAGTTTTTTCAGTGTGCTAACAGCCTGAAAAAAACACAACACCCCTCTAGAAATGTAACCTCAAGATCAAATATCGTGCTCAGGGGTGAACTGGAAAAGCAGCATTCACCAGGCATTCCCAGAAGTCTGACCAGTCAAAGAGTGCATAAATACATAAATACAGGGAGGGAAGAAAAAAAATAAATCCTCCAAGACTGTAAACACCAGAATGGGGAGAGCTGAAGGGGAAGTCTCTCCAAAATCAAGGAGTAATAGGTTCTTGACAGCAAAGAATCAAAGGCAGTGGCTCAAAAATCCCAGTTTATCCAGTATTTTGCAAGCTGTACTTCACATTACCAGAGGTAGAGTGCCAACAGGATCAGGCAACAGCAGCATTTGCCACTACAGAAAGCATGCTTTTCGTAACAGAAAGGACAGGTTTACAACCAACAGGCACAAGATGATTAAGTTGTTTGCATGCAACTCCTACCATATAAAAAGAAGAGAGCCTTTAATGACTATAGTTGCGGTTTAATATGAAAACAACAGAAAAACAGGACAGACATATCTGCTACAGCCAGGAAGATTCTGCATGATGCACACTGTAAGAATTTCGTGTGCTAGGTCTTATAGCAATTAAGAAACTCTCAAATGGAGAGAAAAGATGGCGAGAAAAGATGGCGAGAGCGTTAAAGATGAAAAGCTGGGAAAACCTGCAAGACATGAAAACAACAGAAAAACAGGACAGACATATCTGCTACAGCCAGGAAGATTCTGCATGATGCACACTGTAAGAATTTCGTGTGCTAGGTCTTACAGCAATTAAGAAACTCTCAAATGGAGAGAAACGATGGCGAGAGCATTAAAGATGAAAAGCTGGGAAAATCTGCAAGACAAAGTGTTTTGCCAAATATTGCAGTCATGAGATGGGTCACATTGTTCAGCTTGTGAAGCCCAAGACAGCACTGAAATAATTTTCTGCTCTCTTGCTTACAATATTTTCTTAAAGCACCAAATATCTTCCATTATCATTACTGCTTACATGATTGCAGCTTGAAAACAATCAGGATCAGAACAGAGGATTCGTGGCAGGGGGGTACCGAATGCTACAGAAACTGTTAAGAATCCATTTTTAAACACATATTTCTCAGCTAAGATGTGGTGAGAACTGTTTGTACTCTTTTGCTGTTTGAGTTAGCAGAAAGATTGTAACAGCTATATGAAATTAAGTTTCCATTTTATGGCACTGTTTTAATTAGAAAAGCAGGGGAAGTACCTGAAAACTCAGTATTTTGATCACTACATATTTACTGCACATGATGCTATGAATGCTACATGCTGATAGTAGCATCACATATTTCACAATTACTACAAATATTCCTAATGACTTCAGGTTATACAAAATTGCAAGACACACAACTCCAAAGACACAGGATAACCAAACCTGCTCCAGCAGGATTCTGCTACAAGATCAGATCTTCCAGCTACTCTTCCTCCTGATCTCCACTTATTTTAATGGAGCTCTGCATTTCTGCTATAGGTAACTGTAAACCTTAGTGACAAATCAAATCATGAGGAAGTTCTTTTAAGAAAAAAAGTCTTGAAGAAAATAATTTTTCAAATTTAGTCAGTGTGCATTCCTTTTCACTTCAAATGTCTGAGTCATGTTACATTACTGAAATGAGAATTTTATAAAGGTTATTATTTTGCTTCTGTCTCATTAGTGTTATTACTAATTGCAATGATTGATATCTTTTGTAAATATTAATGTAAGGCATTTACTTCAGGGTTACATTCAGGCCAAACTCTGATTCAAATCTAAACTTTATTACATTTAATTGTGTTTCGCTGATGCACAATTCAGCTATCAGATCTACATAGGACGTGCTATGTCTTAGAGCTGCTGAGGAATTTAAGTAAATTCAAGATTCTCCTTTCCCCTGGAAACAAAGAGATTTCATATTAAGGTAAAAACAGTTCTGACTGCTTATTTTGTATTGTGAGGTGCAGAGGGAGATGTAGAATGCTAACAACTCATTAGAGATGCTGTAAGAATAGACCTTCATAACTTTTTTTCAGGGGAAGGAGAAAAATAAGGAGAAATTAGCTCAGGTTGTTGTGTCCCTGCAACATCCTTCATTCACAGTTTCACAGCTGGAAGTTTGCCACCCATACAACTTTGGCAGAAAGACTGCAAGTTCCAAGTTAAGAATTCAGCATAACTGCGTTTAAAAAGGAGAATTAGAGAAAAAGACCACCCTTAGCAGGATACTTACCCACAGCATGAACTCTGAGAAGCTCAAGTCAACCCTTCCAACATGCAGATGCAGACTAACCCAAAGCACAATGGAGTATTTTCCTCTGCAAATAAAAAGCTCCATGCTGTTCAATGACAAAGCTACTTTGGTTTGCCCTGACACGACTAGCCTTCAGTTGCCAGCAACTGAGTTTCTTTGCCCACAAAGGTGTATCAGCTATATAAAAAATATGAGACCATGTCTGTGGTTGCAGTTCAGCCCATCTGCATCCAACTCACAGCAGCCACGCACATCTGCAGGGGCTATAAAGCATGTGGTGCCGGGGTGGGATTGAGGGCAAAGGAAAGAACATTACCCAAGACAACTTGGTACTGCAAGAGAACTGTGGGTATCAGTTTGTTCATAGCATCATGCGGGGATGTTAGGTTCAATAGGAAGGGTGATGTTTCCGACATTTCTTTCCCAATGAAACGTATTAACACTGTTTGTCAAAATAAATAAATAGATGCTGGAGCACAGAACAAATTTAAACACCAAACATCCTGAAATTACCCTAAATTCCCCACAGATACACTCAAAATATGAAAGCTCTACAGCTTTTTAAAAAAAAAATAACCATGAAGGTAGCAACAAGTAATAGCCCTTAGAGTGATTTATCTAGATTTCTGTTTTTAAATATAACCTGTTTTTTCTTTAGAGGATTATGTACATTAAAAAAACAAAGAAAACCAAAAACAACAACACAGTAAGTAAGCAACGTTTTCATAGAAAATGTTTAACTCCCTTGAAAAGCATTTCTGTTCAACTTGTATGCCCATTTCAAGCATTTCTTTCACTACCACTGGAATAAAAAGCTGCTGCTGTGCAAATTGCTCTTTTACTTCACAGAATGTGAGGCTTAATAAAATCCTCTTTTTAAAGTTTTTTCTCCGAATTAAAAATAGGGATTAGTGCTCTCAAGGGAAATCTGAGGAACATTTTCTTTGAGTTCTAGATCATCAAATTTATTTTCCATCTCAAAGGCAGTGGATGCCAATAACCTTGACTCCAGTTGATGAGGACTTGAGAAGAACTTACATTAAAAGTAATTCCCATCAGAGCATCTTACTTCACAGCTGAAATGGGAAGCACTAGATCCCAGCAGGAAAAGCTGTCTCTCCTGAAGAAAAAGGGTTTGATCGTGGCCAGTTGGGAGGAGCTAAGTTATCAATGTGCACTAGCTGTTTTGTATGATTTCAACTACTTCTCATTCCAAGGGTTTGATATTTTCAACTCCTCTGTAGACACTGAGTGCTCTCAGTGTCTAAAATAAAATGAAACAGTAGGAGGAGGTCTCATCGCATCTGCGGGAAACACTGTTTAGCCAAGCAGTGAGACAGAATAGAATGATCTCTTTAGATATTTTTTTTTAAAAAAGTTTTCTCACCTCTGCCTCCAATTCCACCTAAGTTCATGTAAATAGTACAGTTCCACATCAATAAAATGCAAATCAGAGCGACATTTTAAGTGACTTTTCCAAATGGAAAGGAATTCAGCAGCAATAGATTATAACTACTATTTTTAACCTTTAGGATTTTATTGCAATAAAACACTTATTACAAAAAAAAAAGATATTTATTTTTAAAATTTTAACTGGTTGTGTCCTAGTATTTAAGCTCAAAGAAAAGTTCAAAAGACTTCAGCAAGTACACTCTAGCTGTTCAGAGGTCAGAAAGTAAACACCAATAGAAATACAATATACACAGATTATATGTTTATATTTACAGATTGTGTATAATATATTGTATATAATGATAATATATGAGAGAATATATACACATATGTATGCACTCAGTAAGATGCTTATTGATTTCTGACTAAGTTTAATCTAATTTGTGGTCTCTTACAATTTGCAAAATACTGTAACCTCTCTGCTTTCACCTCACTCCTCTACCTACACAGAGATCCTGTTGTGCTCCTAACAAACATGTGCTGCTGTGAAGGGACCACATTCATGCTTGCATCTTAGCACGCCAGGCTAGAGATATTGTTACCTGGAAGAATAGGCTTCTTTAAGACCTCATCCCCTCTACAGAAATGGTACACTGCATTATTAAAAGAAAAACTGATTTACAACTGCCTTACAAGAATCCGATTTTTTTTCTTCTTCACTATTAAGTGTCTGACTTAGAATTGAATTCTGAGCTAAAGCTAAAGGTCTGACACCTCCAGCCCCCATTCTCATTACTGTAAAATAAAGTAAAAAAAAAAAAATCAGGGCTGATTGTCAGCATGGGTTTTCTGTCTTAAATATCAATCTCCTTGAATTTTTGGGCTTAAGCCAGAATCATCACTATTTTTTCAATGCTGGTTTATGTTCCTTAGTGGAATCTCTTTTTGTTGTTATTGTTGGTTTTGAGCTGTTTTGTTCTTCCTTCAGCAGCATGTATAAAGCCTTGCAAATAAAAAAAACATCTTTCAAATTCTGCACATGCTTTAACAGGATCTTAACTACCCAATTACTCTGTAAGAGTATCTAACAGCTCCAGGCAATGCAATACAAAGAAATGTGTTTAAGTGTGCTGTTTTAATGAATAAAAATATACTTAGGACTTATAGCATGTGATAAGTAAAAAAAAAAGCCTGAACATCTCCTTCACATCTGTAAGCACCTAGCCTCTGTTATGCAACTGCCATCCCATGCTCCTGAACCTTGTGTCAGATTCAAGGCACCAGCCTTTGCATGCACTGAAAATCAAGCAATTTAAAGAGAACATTTCAAACTAATTCTAGATTAGTGGGTACGGACAATGGGTTTTTTTCAACATGTGAAACAAGCCCCTTGTGAAGATCTTGGTAAACAATGTCAGGAGAGGGCTTCTAAGTCACAGGAGTTCAGTTTGTGCCTCTGTAGTTCCTCCTGCCCATCCTTCCCTGAGTGCTAACTCCCCTACATGGAGCTAGCTTTTGAGCTTAGGACAAGGTGGATTTCACCAGGATGTACAGTGGTGAAACCATGCTCACATTTGGATTTTTTTTTCTCTGTATATTATGAACTATGCATAGCATCTCTCTCACAAACAAGAAAACTAAGCCAGGTCCAAGGCCATGTGCACCAGCAGCACATCCTGAGCCAATGACACCTCCTGCTCTTTAAAGCTGAACAACTGCAGGCAGGATGCACAGCTTTTCAAAGCTGAACTGTTTCAGAAGAGTTTGGTCATATTTCAGCTTCTGGGAGGCATAGACTAAATTGCATTTGGCCATGCCAGCAGAGGAAGTCCCAGCCTTTCTCACAGCCAGTGCCTGCCTCCACCAGTGCCGGGAGCACATACCCGCCCTGCCTTCCCAGCCCAAGTACACCACTCGCCAAGCCAATGGCAGGCAGCGCTGGCTCTAGCCCTGTGCTCCTCTCCAGCGTGGTATGAAGCTTGTCTGCCAGCCTCTGCCCACTGTGGCAGTGAGGGGATGCTGGCAGGCTGTGCAGACAAGCTGGGTGCGTAAGCAGCAGGAGCCACAGTTATGTGTGGGGACATGGGGCCAGGAAGCTCATTCAGGCTTGGCCCTGAGCCACCTTAGGATGGCATCTGGCAGAACATCGCAGTGATTTTGTTCCCTCCATCAGCTTGCTCTCCAAACACCTACTCTGCCTTTCCCAAGGCACAGAAACCGGTCTGGCTCTCAGGTTTTCTGCAATGGGTTTCAGTACAACCCACAAGCATATAGTGGAATTTTCACAGACTACGCTCCATTCTTGGCTAGTTTGTTTTTAGGAGTGTAAAAGGTGCCATCTCTCTTGTAACAAAACGGCTTTGTGCACCTCATCTGCCTGACACAAGAACCCTCTATTAATGGCTGGGCAACTGAGATTACTGCTAATGATGCAATTACCACTAACACCCAGATTTCTGTCCTCTCCCTTCCTGGCTTATTTATTTCACTCATTGCTACATCCAGCGTTCTGAAGTGCAGAGTTTCCAACCCTATATGGTTACACATGTCTAGTATAATAAGGATGCATCTTGGTTACGATTTCTTAATGTAACAGGAAAATATTGTTATTCTGCCACAAAATTATACTAACATGAGCCTCAAGCTGACTTGGCCCTTTGCCTTTTCACCTTTGCAATATAAAGCACTTACAGATCTCAGGTTTTTTAGTAAACAGTAACCTTTTATAAAAATTACTTTTCTTCCCTCTTAAGTCATTTTACATTCTGAAATTCTTCACCTTTTCTGTATCATATTGGCTGCTATTACCAGTGCAATCCACTGTGGCACTTCTGGGTGAACTAAAACAGTGAGCCGGCTGCACTTGCCAAGTAAAACCATACCTGCACAGCCAAAAAACGCAGTGGACCTCATTCTTAGCATTAAAGCTGGATAACAAGACAGTAACTTCCTATTACAGTAGATAACAAATAATTGCATCCTACCTGTATGTGTTGAAATTGACAATTTTGGTGTTAAAAAATTCTAATCTTTCAAAATATAGTAAGTGCTGCCAGCAGATTCAGAAGGCAAAAGCATTTCCACATGAGATTAAACTTACTGATCATGTTGATCAGATCAAGCATCTCTGCACTTGAATTTTGGAGTTATCACTTTGTGCATATGAAAACGCTACAGAAAAAGGTGCATTCTATCTACCAGAATTTTCTATAGTGATACCAAAACCTCTTGCTTGTGGTGTTTCAGTGGATCTTAGAGATAGCTGTGCAAGCACAGCACTTGTAAGCAAGGAAGAAGGCAGGAAAGGCCCGCTTTCTGAAACACTGAAAGGGATAGCAAGCCAGAAGGCAGACAGGAAGAGCAATTCTGTATGCCTGTTGGTATGCACTGCAAATACTTTCATGCAATTTTCCTCGTGCCAGTTGTCTTAAGAGACAGCTCAAGTGAAGCAAAGCCAGTTATGCCAAACCTGGCAAGGGCATCTCAGCCAGAGCTCTGTGCCCAGATGTAAGACATAAGAGATTGTCTGTGAAAAGTCAGTTTGCCAACAATTAGCAAGGGAGCTTCCTTACACACTGGTGAGCAACGCAAACACACTGCACAAACCTACAGACCAAGTTGCATGCTGACTTACAAAGTAGTTGCTGAAGCAGGAGTTTTGTTAAAGATATCAGCTCTGATTCTTAGCCTCAGGGCAACTATTTCACACCAGATGTAACAATTCAAGAAAGGACTGCTAAGGAAGTGGATAAAAAAATTGGAAAAAGTCCACGTGCAAGCTACAGCCACTGGTATCTTGAGGATGGGATGAGAAAGATCATTTACAAGGCAAGTCCCCAGTCACCTGACATTTAGCGATAACATGAAGTCAAAGAACACAGGAGACTGAACTGCACAGTCAGGTCATGCTAGGGAATGGAGAAGTGGCTGATGCAGAAGAGTAACAAGTGGCCCAGGTACCTGTTGATAGACACAGGGAGAGAGCGAGGGCTGCTAAACCAAAATAGTCCGATACAAGGACTTATACACAGGGTAAAACTCCTGAACTGGGAATAAATTGAGATTTTTTTTCTCTACTTTTCTGTAAGCCCAAAATTAGCCATAACTCATTGCCAGCCTCTGCAATAAAAAATAAAAGTTTACTTTCAGTGAAATGGGAAGTTTCTGCTCACTCTAAATATAAATATACACATTTAAAAAGCAGTATTTCTGATACTGCTGTACTAAAAAGTTCACCCCTCAATGACAGTATCATAAGAATTGCTACCACATTAACAGAACAAACTTACTTTGGGATGATGTTTAGGGTTGTCCCACCAGAAGCCCCTCCAAAGCAGACCTTTTTCATTCTCAGACCTTTTAGCATGCCTACAAAGTGACCAGCTGCTCTCTTTGGTGGTTCAGACACGCTCTGTGCAGTGTTACCAAGTCATGTACCTACCAATATTGTTGCAATGAACCTGAACGAGTGCTGTTACACTAAAAAGCTCCAGCTGAGACTGCTGTTTCTACCAATTTTTAATGCCAGCTGGACAAAGATAAAGGCTAGGTAAGGGAAACTAGTGCAAGTGATCACTAGGCACAGCTGGGGAGGACTGAAACACTACGACAGCAGCTGAAACTAGCTGAACACATGCTTTTCAGTGTAACACTAACTTGGAAAGAAAAATGCAGTTCAGTATTACCTCAGCCTTGTGAAGAGAGGCAAAAAGCATTAGACTGGTCTTCTGACAATGTGAAGCATACATAGCTTGAGGAATTAGTGTTGTTTCATCAATGTATTTAGCAACTGAAACTAAGGCTGCTGAGCCTGGAGTAGTTCAATAGCAGCTCAGGCTACCGATGTAGTTATCAATTTCTTCCGTTTGTAGATTTTACAGGACTGTGTTCTCACTAAGGTCAACCAAAACAGTATGGGAAAGTTTCCATAATACAGCAGAGGTTTTTTTTGTTGGGGAAAGTACTACGCAGATATTCAGTGCAGAACTCAGTAACTGCAGCTATTCAGATGTGGCTGCCAGGTGGTTCTTCTTGTTGATGTTATTTTGGGCTTTTGGGGGGTGTTTGGATTTTTAAGAAAAATACCTTATCTGAGGCTTGCTGTCTTCTCCAAATATGCGGTGGAAGAGAAGAATAAATGGAGTAAAGAATAAATAGGCTAAAACAATTAAAATACAGCAGTGAAACATGTAATACTTCAGACTGGTCCACTAATCTTCACACAATAAGTGAAGAGGAATTTCAACTGCTAAAGGCTAGAACTGCCCTCAGTGCAAGTAATTTGGGAAGAGAGACAATAAACTGTATTCCAGGCTCTGAGTCTGAATGACACTAACAGGATGTTAACAGAGAGACTTTTGGCCACTCTAAATATATGTTCCATTGTGATTTAATTATTCAGGCAACAAGGGTAGGAAACACCCTTTCTGCTCACAGGCAAATAACATAACAGTGCCTTGTGGCTTAAAGACAGCAGGCTGGAATATGAATAAAACTAAAAAAAAACCACCAGAAGTGTTAAAGAAAAAGAAGAAACTCATGCCTTACCAGAAAGAAAATAAATAAACACATGCCTTAATAAGAAGAAGAGGTGGCTCTGCAACTGAGAAAGTGAGTAACCAGGGGGTAAGTGGGCAGGTATACACACCTTCTGCACTAACCCAGCACTGCCAGGTCACTGTTAAACCAAGTCCCTAAGCACCAGATCAATACATTGTTTAAAAATCTCAAAGGATGGCGATTCCACCACTGCCCAGGGCAGCCTGTTCCAATGCCCAATGACTCTTTCAGTGAAGAACTTCCTTCTAATATCCAGCCTAAAACTCCCCTGGCACAACTTGCAGCCATTTCCTCCAGTCTTATCACTTGATACTAGAGAGAAAAGGTTGACCCCCTTCTCTCTCCAATTCCCTTTCAGCCTCCTCTTCTCCAGGCTAAACAATCTCAGTTCCTTCAATCGCTCCTCACAGGTGTTCCAGACCCTTCACAAGCCTTGTTGCCCTTTTCTGGACATGCTCCAGCTCCTCAATGTCCTTCTTGCAATGGCCTAGAACTAAACACCGTACTCGGCTTTGTTGAACCTCATATAATTAGGCTTGGCCCACTGATCTAGCCCTAGATGCTATTGCTCCTTTATCTTCAAGGTCTTTAATATTACACTGCTATGTATCAAGGATTTAAAGAATGTTAATTACTGCTGATACATAGCAGCAATTTCTACTTCTCAAATTCCAACAAACCTTTTGATATCAAGGTGTGATTATTATAGGAAACATTGTCCCACTGAAATTACTATAAAGACTGGCAAAAGAGGAAAGCATATGGGGATCAGCAGGCAAACAGGATGAATAGGCTGAAGAGGAAGCTACCATAACTCTTCTCAAATGTGTCCCTTTTGATCTAGGTCACTTAGGAAATGTGGAGGCACATCCTCACATCCCCAGCAAGTTGGGGGCAAGAGTGGGAACTCTTTGGGGAAAAAACAACTGAGGAAGTCATCTGGCACACAGGGAGATAGCTACATGATGGATGGCTGTTCGGAAGCTAATGGAACTTGAGATGCAGGGGAAAGATTTGTGAACTATTTATAAAATAGATTTCAGTAGCAGCTGGGAAAGCAGAAAGAAATTCATATCTGTATTGACCTGGGAGGATGGCAGAAGAGAAGAAACTGACTGAGGCATGTCATGTCTTTATTCTCAGTAGAAAGAGAACTAAAGAGAGCATCCTAGATGTTTAAAAACTAAAGAGGCTGAAGCCTCTATTACAAAGACAGAGCAATCAGTTTCCACTTTGATAACTCTTTAACCACTATATCCACAATGTCTGCAGCTTTTGTCATTCTTGGCAGCTCTACTAAGGTGGTTTTTTTTTTTCATTTTAACCATGTATCCAACTGCTTGCTTCTGTCCTTGTGTCCCACTTACCTGGACAAACCTGGTGGGCCGGTCACTTCTCAGAAGAGAGGCTCCCCACCACTCCTCACCCCAGACCAGTTCTGAACCATAGCGACTCTCGCTGAGCATGGCAAGAGCACAGCAAGAACTTCCAAGTCACATTCAGCACTGCAGAAAGAGCAGTTGAGGACTTCTCCTCCAGTTGCCTAATGCTTACTAGCAAAGGCGACAGGGACATGCAAGTACCACCATCAGGTTGAATGCCTACTGTGCTGACTTAGCAGTCTCATGTTCTTCCAAATCCAGCTGTACCACACATTCCTTAAGCACTCAGTATCCTTTTTTTTCCTAAGCACTTACTTGCTTTTCTATCCAAAGTAGCTCAACCCCCCATTATTTATGAGTTCTTCCAAGAGAAGCCCCTCAGTCTCTACAAACACGCAGTTATCAAGTACCCACACAACTTGTATGATCTCAATACACACAACCAGTCTTGCAAATCCATTTTCAGTGCCACCCACCTCCTGATGACTAAGTATTCCATCCACATATAACTTCCTTGTCAGATGCCTCAGGCACCCCTCCCCCTTGCTTGCAGGATATGTCAGTCTAGGTTCATATTTCATGTCTGATGTCACCAGTCTCTCCCCAACATGTATATTTTGAGCAAGATTTACTGATGAAAATCTGGATTTTAATTGTTAATTCTCTTAACAAGTAGATACATTTAATTTCATAAGCCTTGACAGGACAACCTGCATGACATTTGACAGTATTTTTTTCACTTTACCTAGCTAAAAAAATCACCTTTTTTTACTGTGGGTGGATGTAGATGTGGTATTTTCCCAAAGGAATCTTAACAAGTAAGCATTACAGCTACTTATAAAATTAAATTCTGTTGTTGACAGCTTTTCTGCAAGCTCAATGTTTTCTATGATTAAGATCTCTAGGCTGAAATCAGTTCTATAGTAACAAAGTCAGACATGGAAACCAAAGTATAGCACTAAGAAGTATTGCTATTCACCACTATTAGCTCAGATTAAAACAGCTAGCATGTTTTCCCAGAGATTGACAGTTTATCAGCAGTGGGATTGAATAACAAACCAAAACTGCATGTATTTCAAGATACAGCAACAGGAGTCTCCATTTGCAGTTAGGAAAAAAAAAAAAAGATGCTCATGTTGAAGGTTGCTACATAAACCGCCATGACTACTTTTAATACAAGCTATGCTTCTGCCAAAGTACCATGTTGCAATTAAGATTCTAGAAATTCGGGTCTCGTCATAATTGATGCATGTTTGCATCAGAAACAGGCTGCACTCGTGTCAAACTCCTAACCTTCCACTGCTTTATTGGTCAGCAGGACATAGGCATGCTCTTCTCACTAAAAATTCATAGAATCACTTAAACTAGGCTAAAGGACATTTGTATCTGCTCAGAGGGTTTTTTAGCTTGCTTGTTTGCTAGCTTTATTTATGGATTGATTTACAGCTGGCTATGGGGGGCAGGGGAACACTTTCCCCTGTCAGCATCTGGTTTTGGTCAAGATACAAGGCTGCTGTTGTAAAGCTTGGGGTCCATCAGCGGTGCAGCCCTGGGAGCCCTGCCCTTCATGCTGCATACAGTCCTGTGTAAATTTTGCTGACTCTGGGTTTCTAATGGCTGTTATTCATTAGTAAAAGCACAAGGACAAAGCTGCTGATGATAATGACAGTAAAGAAATTAGAAAGATTCTAAGGCTTTCAGTGGAAGGAAAGGTCCATAAAAACAAAGTTGTGCTCATATAAAAGGATAAAAGAAAAATCACTCACCTATAAATATCATCAGTACCTACATTTAAAGCATTTCACAGAGTCACAGAATGTTTGGGGTTGGAAGGGACCTCAAAAGATATAATTACTGTAGTACACATCTGCATGCACAAAGGAATAATAGAGATTCTTAAGACAGCTTTATTGGTTTACTTTATGCATAACTGGTAAGATAGAGGGCAACAAATCTTCATGTTTAGTCATTTATGATCAGATGTTTTTCCTAGTAATTTATGGGCAACTGTCTTCATTAGCACATGCCTCATGTCCCTTCTAAATACACGTCACCTCTCTCTCTAGCCAAATCATAGTCAACATATTCCAAACTGGGAGACTGATAACAGTCTATCCTGTCATTTAAGCAGCAATCAGCCTAATTTTGAAACGCAATAAATAATCTCTTCTCCCACTGAATTCAATAGGAGGCATAAGTTATCGGCATTTAAGACATGTAAATGGTGTCTGTTTAGCAGCCTAAATTAATTTGAAAATGTTTACCTGCTGGGCCCAAACCTTGAGTATATGACTTGTGACTTGAATAATGTCTTCCAGAACATAATTAAGAACACTCATCAGTAACGCAGCACTTAACAAGACACCGGGGGGCTATATGTAACCAACAAATGGGGGCATTTCAATTATTAAGTTGGAACTTCACACAACCTACAAGCAAATAGCTGCTGGACACAAAGATTAGCGTCATTCCCCCCCTCAAAAAAAACACACCAGCAAAAAAAAAGAGGGCAGAGAGAGAAAAGCTGCTGCAATGGAAGGTATTTGGATAGATTCTGTTATTTATGAATTGATCATTATTTTAAGCTCAGGACATCTCTACTCCATCCTCTGAGCTCTCCTCTATTAGGCTTCACTCTAACCAAGCCTTTGTACCGTGTTCTTTTCTATTCAAAGAAGCAGCAGCCAAAACAGTACCAGCACCAACAAAGTACACTTACAACAGAACATGAACTGCTGGACTTTGTGGTTTGCAGAAGAAAAGCATCAAAGAAATGTACCTGGCAATGAAAACTTCTACTTAACAGATTAACGGATAGATCAGTATGGCCTCCCCTCCTGAGATCAGTGGAGACTTCCAAAAAGGCTTTCAGAAAGTTGAAAAACTCATCTCAAGGCATACAGCAAAAATCAGACCTGTGCCTGGCTCCTCAAATGCCTCAGTCTCTGCTGGAATCCTCTTCACTTGCACCAATACAATGCATCCGTGATTCTCAATACTGCCATAAATAGCATATGTTGAAATCCTGCTAGACCTGGAGGAGGGGACGAAACCATTGGCTTCGATTTGCAGCACAAAGCAGAAAAACCTTAAGTCACGGCAAAAAGTCTGAAGTAGCAGGAAGAAAAGGCACTTCAAAGGATATACAGTCAAATCTGCAATATTTGGAAACTTAGGTCTGCTTTACAGACAGAGATTGTTATCATTTATCCTCACACACAATACAAAGTCAGTAATTATTCTACAGAGTCTGCTACAAACGTCAGTTATGGAAAATATAATTTCGTGACCAGAAAAGACAATGGTACATCCAGGACAACATCTACCAAGACTCAGCATGGACATACTGAATGCCCTTGGTTCTCACTGACATAATGCCTCAGGGGTCCTTTCCAAAGCACAGAAATAAGTCTTCAATTCTTATTTTTCCTTCCAAACTAAGAAGTGCTTCCTACACAGAAATACAATACAAGAAAAGTATGTACTACCTAATGACTTTGCTTCCGTTTTCCATCCTGCACTTCTTTTTAACAGTTAAATAGTGCTTCAAGAGTTCATTAATACTTGTAAAAAGTTGTGAAGACGAACACTAGTAGATAAGGATGGCTGATATTATCCAAGGACAGAGCAAGGGTGATCAAGCGTCTAGCAGATTTGTGCTGCATGATACAGGGCTTTACTAATTCTTTTTTCTCTCTTCACACATTCTCTCATTTCATGAAAATGTTGCAGCAAAAGACATACTACTTGTCAAACTCTTCCAATGCTATTTACTGACACCAAAACACAACACCAAAGAAGGTTGTGAGGGAAAAATGATTTTAAAATGAAAAGTCATTCTTCCATTTAAATCTAGCACCAAACTTCTGCTGGAAATGTACATTTTGAAAATTTTGATGGACGGAAACACATCAGTCTTAGCCATGACTGAGGCTGTATCTGTCTGGTTCTACCAATGCGGTAATTCTGTTCCTGGGTGACATGCATACATATCTCCCTACCTGTATAACAAAATCGAATTGAAATGGATCTGCAGTAGTTGTCACTTAAATTTATTACGACATAAAACTCAACAATAAAGCAATACATCTGTTGAGAAAACAGGAGAAAGTTAATGTTGCCACAAAGACCCAAACCATCCAAGTGCAGCATGATTTCTCACTGCAGCAAGACCACATGGACGTGCAAAGAACATCCTGATTTGAGCTGATCAGTAGGCAGCTAGCTCCTCTCCAACAGCAAGAACTCGGGATTTACCACAATTCCCTCAGTCTGTTCTTTAAACAGAGAGAAAAATGGTACAGGAGCCTGAAAATGCATCTCCCAACAATCACAGCTAATTACCATTCAGGCTCCTGCTCCTATCCCAGCTGCTGAAGGATAATTACCCTTAATGAAAGTGGTGGTTTCAGGCTTCTTGGCTCTGCTAAGTTGCCTTATAATAACAGACTGCCGAAAACATTTGGCATTCTATACACCTTGCCACAGAGGAACAGTATTGATCCATGCACCATGGCATCACATTTAGACTAAGAAATTCAATTGTGAAAAAACATATGATACACTCAAAAGCAGAGGAAAACATCACTCCCTGAGACCAGACAGTTCCTCTGTGCCAAGACACTGTCTTAAATGCAGCTTGGCCGGAGGACAGCACAATTCCTTAACAAGAAGCCATTTCACACGACAGACAAGTAACGCTCTTGTCTACAGAGCAGCTAGGACAGCTGAGAGTGCTAACAGGCACAGCAAGCTCAGGTAGGGTTGGGGCTGACCCTGACCTCTTCGGCCAAATCTATATAGGGAAAGTTTTACCACTACAGTTATACTGCTATCTTATAGCAAAAAGAAGTTTGCTTATGGCGAAGACACGGTTCAAAGCAATTTGAATTTTTTGCCAATGGGGGTTACTCCAGCTCAAACTTCCCTTCAGCTCTATATTGGCTCTTTTGGCATAAACACTTTTTGCTCTTTACCTAGGATGTTACTGGCACAGCTATCTTAGCTGCCAACCTCACCTCCACCTGGCAGTACTGCGTCACAGAGAATTTGTCTGTGGAAACGCTGTCAATGGCCACAGACAGCTGTCCAAACGGGATATAAACCTATCGTGTACAGCCCATACACAACATTATTTTGTACTGCAGAAACAGGAAGTAATCACAAGAAACACTTAAATTCATTCTGCAAGTATTTCCAAAGACTTCAGTCAGACCAAAGTGAATCAAGGATTCAACAGGACTGTTCTAGTGCAAGAGATAGAAGTAACATGCTGCATTCAAGTTTCAGTGGTAGAAAAATACTATCAATATCTCCCGATCAAGACGTTTTTGTGTGATGGCTTTTTGTTAGATGTGGTACACAGCAAATAGCTTCATAACACTTGCATTCCTTTGAGAAGGAATAGTTCTCATTTGGTCTAACAAAAATAGTAGAAAAACAAGGCTGCTCACCCTCTCCTTCTGCATAACCATAATGAACACAAATAAGCCAACCTCAGGATGCACTTTGGCACAACAGAGCTGGGAGCCAGTAGGGAATATTTCCAGAAACTAAGGCTCATTTTTGCAGGGAGAGAAGCAGCCTGGGGAATTAAGAGAATAAAGTAAGTATTATGCAACTTCATCTTACACTGGGTTTTTCAAACAAACTGTGCCTTTATTGTTTCTTACCTTGTAATTATACAATTAACAGCTGTAATGCCAAGAGAGAGCACAATGACACAGAAACACAGACAGGGATGAGGGAGAAAGACACCTTCTTAGATGAAATGTGAAACACAAGGGACAGTCAATAAAGTGAGTTGATGAGGTGGAGAGATGAGAAGAAATCGTTCCAAATAACAGAAGCCAGAAATAAAGAGTTTCTCTGACAGCAGGAAGACTTTTTGATTTGCAAGGAAGTGGTCATCAAGATGCAGGCAGAGGAGGTTGGGGAAAGTGATACAGAAAAATATGAATCAAAGATATGGAGGATTTGGGGAACCTCTCAGGCTTCCTTATTTTTTCTGAATGCAAAAAATCATCAAGTCCTATTGTTATTGAGATGAAATGACATTTTCGCCTCAAGGTATGAAAAAGAAAAAGAGCGAGGAAAGGAATAAGTGCTATGATGAACAGCTAAGAACATAAAGTCAATAAAAACACTGGTTGAGAGGATATTCAATCAATACTTCAGCTAATGTTACACAATGTTTTGGAGAGAAAACTAGTCTTCTTTTTTTTTCGGTTTGCATATGATAAGCCTCAGTAATGTTGAAATTTATGTTTATTTGGCAGTTACCTATTACTGGCCATTTTCTATTGCTGCCTTGGGAAAAATCAAGTACTACCTGGCAACTGAGACTACAGGAATCGCTCAGCTGTTCTGATGCAGCATTACAAGTTTTGCATTCTCTTTGTTTGTGTTTGGTTTATAGTTATGTTCAGAGTTTTGCCTAGAGAGATGCCTAGGCATATGGTCCCTAATTCCATGAGTTTTGCCCAGAGAGATGCCTAGGCATATGGTCCATAATTCCACAGAATTTGAATAGCACATTACTAACTTTTGCTTATGCTCCCCAAGCACTGAGAATTATAATCTGAGGCCCCAGAGACTGTAGGTTCCTACCACAGCTGAATCGTAGCATCCTAAATTACAACTACACATTGTCACCTGTGGGATTAAAGAACACATAAGCAATTTATAATTAAATACAGACCTTTCGAGATGAGTCTCCTGGTTTTCTCTGGTGCCTGTCTGCTCTGCAGCACCAGGGGTGGCTGATATCAGTGTGGAGTGGGGAGGAGTTGGGTTTGATATTGGTTTTGTACATATCTGTACATATTTCATTATCTTCATTATTTCCTTATTAGTATAATCATTGCTTATTAAAGCTGTTTCAGTTTTCTTTTCCAATCCATAAATCTCTCTGCCTTATTCCCTTTCCCTTCCCAAATGGTTAGAGGGCATCTGTCAGTGTTTAGCGGCTGGCCCAGCCCTAACCCTTGACAAAGATCATGCCTGTAAGGCACATGACAAAACTTAAAAGAAATTCAAAATCACTGCTTGGAATAAATTCTTGATGCTCCTTCTAGTGTTTGGACAATAAGTGGTCTCAAAGCACTGGATGACCTCAGTAAGAAGTGGTATGGTTAAACTGCAGAGGATTTCCATTTTTACATTACACACAGAGAACTGGGAGAAAATGTGGCACAACAGAAACTAATTTAAATCCAATTCCATACTAATTCCATATTAATTCCAATTAATTCCATAGTTCCCTGATATGGTCGATTTATATTTGTTTTTGCTGGAATTTGGGAAATTATTTCAATGCTATTCCAAATATCAGCCCTGTGCCTCAGACAAACACCTTGTGCTTAGAGCATTTAAGGATGCATAAGCACATCCACCCCTATTTAGAAGCAACTTACTCTGCTCTGGTAATACACACTTTTAAATCTTTTTCTTTCTCTGAACAAAGCTGTTGATTGACTGACTGATAAAACTTCCTTTGCTGTCCCTTGGAGATTAACAGTTTATCTCAGATTCTCCTCAATTATACGCATAAAAGAACTCCCCTAAGTCCTCTCACATTTGCTCTATCCACCTAGTGTGACAACTGTCCCCTGCTCCAGATAGGAAGGAAAAAGGATCTTTCCACTTGCCAGGTTCTGCACAGACGGTGATATGTGACATTGCCACCTACTCCTCAATAAAGATCACTCAGACCACTGCACGCAATTTGCTTCCCACCAGCTGTAACAAGCGTCACTTCACTTTTTTCATGATTTCTCCTTTCTAGGGGAGAAAATAACAACCTGAACTAAATTGGGGCTACTAGTAGGAAGCCATGAAGTCCAAACAACAAGGAGACCCGATGATCTTCATTTTAACCTTATTCCCTCCTACAGCTCTACCAAAAAGCCCAGTGATCTGAAAAGTGAGATGTAACCTGCAGATCTCTGCACTATTCAGTTGGCAGTGAATTCTCCCTCAAAGCTCTCATGGAGGTACTTACCACTTCAGTCACAGCCTCGTGTGATCTGAATGGCAAAAGATGAAAATTAAGGGATTGACAGCATTCAAAATTACAGTCTTCCGTGTCAGCTAAGCGTAAGGCAAGGCAATAGCTTCAGTCCACTCGTCTGTTCTTCAATTAGTTTAATTCTCATTTGGAGAGCACCCACCCTCAATCTCAGTCAACAGCTCTGCTGCCTTGTCTCTCTGCCAGACTACTTGGCTTTCTCGCGTCATCATACACAAGGTGTAGGGTGATTTCCAGGATACAAAGCACAAGGTACCCAGCTGATCAAAAAATCTGGCTTTGTCAAGGACCCTGAACATCTCCATACAAGTAGGTTTGTCCTGTTTCATAACACTACCTGAGCCTAATTTAACATATCATTTTAATTATTGCTAAAAATGAAATTAAGCAGCATATTATTTCTGTCTCCTGGGAGAGACAGCAATATAATATAAATAATATAATTCACAGCAAAATTGAAGTCCCAATGAGTATAATAATTTTCTAAAATATACCCACCACTGTCAATCAACCAAAGCCTATCTAAACCATTCTCTAATGCACCAGATAATTGAAACACTAATATATCCTTTAAAATCCCATAGAATAAATACAATACCTCATCCAAGACAAAGTGATTATCATTTTCATTCCACTTTTTTGACAGTTCCTAATGGGGATGTAGCATGGATGTGTGCAACATCCATTAAGGATAATGAGAACAACTCGCATGAATCAAATGGGAGACTACAATTCATGTTCACTGGTAGGGACCAGACCATGATCTCCTTTACCACACAAGTTGAGAATTATTCAGCTGAGCACAGTTACTCCAGACGTTTGCAAATTAAAATTGACCAGAATCTTGCCCTAGATTACTAGCATTTTCACAAGACTAACTATATCAAATATTGAAGGAAACAGCATAAGAGCAACCTCAGATATCTGTGTGGAATATAGAGAAGCAAAGGAACCTATTGTGACCAGCTGAAGACAACAGAATACAAATCTACTGCAAGTTTACATCCTAATAGACAGGTCTATTTCCAGATAATTTACGGAGCAAGTAAGAGTTATTCCTACTATCTTTAGATTAACAGATACTACCTTTTACATAGCAGTTGGAGGTTTTTTTTTTTCTTGTTTTCACTGAGCAGCAAAAGGCAACAATGGACTTGATCGAGGAACTGAATGGCTATTAGGCAGTTCAGAAAAGGAGTATTACATCATTAACTGAACGTGTCCTTTAACAGCTGCAGTGGAGAGGCACCTGAAAAGGTCTACAAAATCACATTACGTTCTCTGAATCAACACAAAGATCTCATTCATTAGGATTCAGTGCTCAGCTCCTGTTTTGTTATTTTTAACGACAGCATGAAGGTCAGTTTTTACAAAGCTCCACATCTGCTGGTGTTGTCATTCTCCTTAACATTCTGAGTTCCAATATCGATTTAAGTCAGCCTATTCTTTCATAATAGATGCTAGTGCCCAAGTTAAATCACGCAGCCCCCTGCAACACAGGCACTATAGAAATGTTACCCTGAAGCAGCAGACTCTCTGGTACTATTATAACAACAGTACTCAGTGCTTTGTCATTATTTTAAGTCCATCCGTATTCCACAGATAACCAAGCAGGAATACACTAGCCTATTTGACAAGCTACTTTTTCTACTGTGGAACTGGCCTATAGAGAGTCCCATTACACTCGGTACAAGGAAATGACATAAGGAGCAAGAAATCATGATGTGGTATAGGGAAAATGATTCTTTTATGCAGGCTGAGCTCAGCACCAAATCTACTCACATGACCTTTTATTTACTTAACAAAAAAAATGATGCCAGAAGTAGCAGACTGTGATGCGACATTTAATTTGTGTAGCCGCGGTGTCAGCAATGGTTCATTAAGGCTATTTCTCATAAACTAACACTAAAGTGCTCTTTGTAATTATGTTGAACAATTAAGTACAAATTAAGTTACCAGAAATGACATTGGGCAAAAATGTTTGCATGGATTAACTCTGCTGACCTCCATGACTTTACAGAGGGAAGAATTAGGATCTAACAAAAAATGTGACTTGATGGGCAATATGGAGCTAGGCAGAAAAATAATATTTCAATCCTATTTAATTGAGAATACATTTATTAAAGGCATTCATCATAATTTATACTCTTTTAAATTATTTACTGAATATAAAAATATCTGGATTTAGAAAAAAATATTTTAAACCAGTGATCTTCCTGAAGTGAAACAAAGGCATTACTATATATCTGCAAAATGCTGCCAGAATTGCTGCGTTCCTATTGCAAACACAGACGTTTCTGCTGAATAAGGAAAAGAGAATCTGGTCTCTTTAAAAAAAACTCTGTACAGATTATAGAAAGGTTGATTTTGTTTCCAAATGTTGAGGGTTTACATACACATGCACTCAGCATAGATTAATATATACTCTAAACCATCTGTAGAAAATTGAACATCAGAAAATCTTCCATGTCTTTCAGTGTAAAAACTAAATGAATACTTGGAATCATTTCCCTGTCTTCCTTGGCTACATATACCTTTTTCAAAAGTGATGGGTACCATAAATCTGAAACACAGATATAGCATTTAAGAAATAAAGAACACATGTTTTCTAAACATTTGCATAATTATGTAATATTTTTTTAGATTCCATTATAAATACTATATTTTAAATATTTTTTCTCTTCAAGAGAATAGCAGATAAAACTAAGACTCCATATGATAAAGAATACACATTTCAAAAGTGGAAAACAAACGTATTTCTAATAACTTAAACATCATAAGCACTAGAAAACAAGCCAAAGTATTTTTCCTCTAAAATTGGAAAACATTTTTCTGGGCCTATTCCACCAAAGTCAATGGAAGTCACAGTCAGATTATACTAAACTTACAGTCTTTAAAGTCTCCAAAAAAAAAAAAAATTACTTATCATCAGTCAGCATTTTGTTTAAATTCACAAGTGAATTGGTACTTTGGTACAGTTGAAAGTGTTTGTCAAGAAATTAATATAATCACCAATTATCCCTTTTTAACAAATTGTACCGTATCAACTAGAAGGCCATTTCCCTTCTCTGTAAGAGTAGCTCCATGTACCTTGATCAAGTTATATGAATGACATCTAAGTGCCCAACAGATCTTACTCTTCCAGGGAGCAATCTACAAAACCCTGACTTTCCTGAGCAGGTTTCATGAAGTGTTTTGATGACTTTAGACTCTCTGTTACTCCCATTTTGATTACAGTTGTTGATACATTAGTGTATTAAATGTATGTGCCTCTGAATATCATCAGAACAGTAGTATGAATTTTACTATGTCAACAAGTGTTTGTTGCAAGGCACTGAGATTTTCACTTGGAGCTTTATCTTCTTGCAAAGATTCTGTGCATTATACAAAAGCTGCGTAATAGCAAATGCCAATTTGATGACTGATGAGAAAGAATAGTGTGTGTTCAGAATCAAATACCATCCCTGGAGACTTCCCAGATCATGCATACAGTCATTTAGGATACACATCATGATTTCCCCACCTATTTTCCATCCACTCCAAAAGCAGCAGGATTGACAGATGTGAACATTTAACACATTTTAGTTTTTTCTTATGACCTCTGACATGGCCACCCCCATTCATTATTATTCTAGAATGTGCAGAAACCGTGCATTGATTGAAAATCATTTGTGGTGACTTAATTCATGGATGGATTCTATTCCATTCCATTCTACTTTGTTCTACATCCACAAATAGCTGAAGACATTCAACAACTTTTACCTCTCACTGATTTACCTCCAAGGAGAAGCTACTCAGCAAGGTATTCAGAAACTGCCAATATAAGGCTCTAGCTTTCCTCTGATTTATTCACTTGCTATAAAGGTATATCAAGTTTCTAAACACTCAAACACAGGAGGAGTTCCAGGGGCACAGAGAAAATAAATTCCATCTTTGACCTTTTTAAATTGCTCTTATAGTATCATTCTATAAAACTGAATTTATTTTTCTACTCAATATATTCCATTCAATGGCTACAAAACATTAGCTAGGTTTAAAATCAGGTCAACAGCACTAAGAATAAATAGCACTTTAACCTGAAGAATAAAAAGGCACCAAAACACCCCAAAATAGCCACAACTGATCTGTTTGCTCTAAAATTCAGTATCCTCAGTGGCAAGTCAATGTTCCTCTTGAGATCTTTATGAGGAGTAACAATGAACATCACTTAAAAGATAGATATTTTATAGAAGAACATGATGAGGTCATCACAGGCTTTCAGGTGGAAATAACATTACTGTTATTCATTACATGATAATGCCCAGTGGCTCTGATCACAACGTGGACACCACTGTGCTAGTTATTTTACAAAGGAAGAAGAATAAATGGAGACACCACATGAAAAAAAAACATATTAAATGTATAGATAGCAGAGAATGGGCCAGAGCCCCAGAGTCTCAGCATCTCATATGAGAAGTTGGGTCCATACAGTCAAATTCATGTACTAATCTTCCCACAACACCAGCCATGCCTTTTAAAATAGTTCCTCCCTTGCAGGTAGTATGTCTGTAAGTTAGATGCACATGACACCATCTAGGCAAGTAGAGATGTCACTAGGAATAGCTGCACCTAAAACTTTAATCAGTGAGGAAAAGTGCAGCATCTCCAGTTAGGTCCATCTCCAATCAAGGTGGCTAAACTATACAAGGTATGTAACACTTTTCCCCCCCTCCTCATCTAATCTCTAAAAATGGATATTACGTATGGATATCCCGGTTATGTATGCATGGATACCCCAACACATTATCTGCAAATATTATTTGCTATTTCAGCAGAAAATCCTCTACCACAAGAACTATCATTCTGGTTGTCAGTAGCCTTAGATGAAGAACGCCTCACCAAAATCCTGAGGTCTACAATACGTTCCAAAAAACTAAATCACCTGGATTGTAGTTCGAGCAGACCTAAGCTATTGGCAGATAAAGCACTGGGGAGAGTAATGCGACATATACCTTGTGAGCGAGTCATACCTAGTTGCGTGAGTTTACTTGGGCTCTTCGGGAAAGTGAGCGCACAGCTCTGTACCATACAGACATCTACCAGTGCCCTCTGCTGGCAGTCATCGCAAAAAATAAACAGCAATCGATAAGAGGTTGAGTCAGATTTCACATACATCAGTTTATACTGACTTGTCAGGTAGCGGTCGGTCATTTTAGTATTGAAGAACTTGGATAATTTTCTTCATGGTGCATGTCTGTGGTTACCCAGTGATAGATGTATTAACTTGTGACTGACTGTAATCATGCGCTTTTTTGGGTGAGCTATGTGTGCACTGCGATTCTAAATCAAACAACTACGCTTGCCCAGTTTTCGGCAAATGCACGGCTGCTTCTCTGGGGCATTTTTCTTGGACGTCAATATAAGGTCAATGATGAAAACCAACACTAGGGAGGCAGTCCAGTCTAGTGACCAGGGAAACATGCCCTGGATGCTGGGTCCTGTTCCCTCTGCTCTCACCTCACCAGGTGACCTGTCGAGATGCATTATTCACATTGCAGTAGCATCCAGAGACCACACGCCCGTACTGAGGGGGCACTACTACAGTATGAGTTGTTAACAGAAAACAAGCTTGGCATTCCTAGGTAACAAGATACAAAAGAAAGTTGAAATAACTATATTGTAATAGGAGCCAGAAGTATTATGTCATTAATCTGTGCTCCATTTTCCTCATCTTAGAGGCACTTTGGGATGTGAACATGGAAGCTGAATATGGATTTTTAAACACTAGTATTACATTATGGAGGCCACTGGGGTTGACAAATTTTCCCACGTTAAGTTTTTCCATGGGAACAGGTAAGGTGGAAATTTTCTTTGGACTATGTTTCCACGACGACATGATACAGAACTGCACAATATATTGTTTGCTTTATAGGTAGCAGTAAAAAACCGTCATCATTAGTACTTTGCTCATCTATAGTTGTAAATGAGCACATATATGTAAGATTCAGGGACAGGATTTCCCCACGAGAGGTTTGCTACTTAAAGAGATGCCCACTG
The DNA here is from genome assembly GCF_000703405.1 of Apaloderma vittatum. NCBI lineage: Eukaryota > Metazoa > Chordata > Aves > Trogoniformes > Trogonidae > Apaloderma > Apaloderma vittatum. Next base: position 21,169 of record NW_009713062.1, on the reverse strand, counting down.
AGCTGACAGAGAGCGAAAACCTCAGAAGTCTAAAAAATAAAAATAAAAAAATCACAGTGGGTTTTCCTTCTTTTGATTTCACCCCCTGCAGCAGCTCTTTCTAGGCATGTGTCCACAGTTCCCTTCTCTTGCCTGCACACGCACGCACACACACACACACACAGCTAGGTTTAACGCAAAAATTCAATCCTCAGTTATCAGGCTGTCATCGCACTAAAATGAAACTGCTCATTTTTAACCAAAGGAAGCCTTTTTATGACTCCTTCTCCCAATAAAGCCATCATCCCATGCTAACGAGGTGCCGTGAGATAGCTCACATGGTCGAGCCAAAGCGCTGCTCCTCGGGCTGAGCAGGAGGAGCCCGCGGAGGCTCAGTGCAGCTCCATCCCTCTGCTCCCTCATATGCAGGGAGAAGTCACCTCCTCCTGACCCCATTCTTTGAGTGAAATTATGAGCCTTTCCACTGGAACGCAGTGCTACAGGCAAACACGCCCTAAGGAAATAAGAAGAGCTATTCAAACGGGTTAAGCATTGCAGGATGAGGCCCTGTCTCTATCTTTGCCTGATATTCTTATATCTAGTTTTCAAAAGCTGTGTCACTGCCAAACCTCAAAACTGCAGCTTCCACATCACTGATATTCAAAAAGGCTTGGGGGTTTTTAGTTAACTGAAATGAATACACTTTAAGCTCAATTTTAATTTGCCACTTATCTGCAGTTTGTTAACATGTTCCTAAACACAGTTTGATAAAAATTCTGCTGCAGTTTAATTTTATTTATTTTAGAAAAAAAAAAATCTGTCAACAAGATTCCTAAAGGGTAACTAGACCTTAAAAGGATGAAATCCTACATCTACACATGTAACAGAATTAAGGTGAGTTATTCAGTTAGGTAGAGGGGCAGCTCTGATTTTTTTATTTTTTTTTTTAGCTGGTGGAGGTCTCTATGCATACATACCTAACACAATAGAGTTTTAAGAGAACAGTATCAAACAAGGTCAGTCTTCATTACTGTTTTGAAAATAATAATATGAAGAAAAAAGAATATTTGGATGCAATATGGTAGCAAATATAAAATATGGCAATTATATTTAATAAACTCCACAACAGTTTCTCAAGTGCTACTTGGGCACAGCCTGCATTTGCTCCATCTCTGTGAGCTTGGGAATAGCCACCAAAATCCCCAGCAAGGGCTAGCACCGTGGTAATGTATGTGCTATCCACGCTTAGCACAGCAGGGAAATTAGATATTTTACCAAGGGTTATAAAGGTCTGGTAGGGATGGACCTTACTGTTTCCAAGATAAGAGCTACACCAGTGAGGAAGTTAATCCACCTAGTTTGATGGACCATGTCTTGTACTCATCCATAAGAAATGCTGCTGCCCTGTCCACCTTTCCACTGCAGAACTAATACCACCACTGAGCTTGAATTTTGTCATTTCAGCAACCACTTTGGAAATAGGACAGGTATGAAATGCCGTTAAGTCTGGGCTGAAGACTTGCTGTTGTAAAGCTAAGGCTTCTTAAAATGTTCCTGCCCATCCCCTGAACTCTTGAAAGACCGAGTTCATAATTTAGTACAGGTCTAAAATATTGCTTTGATCAGCCAACATGCCCTGGAGATGTCTTCCCTCAAACAGGCATGTTGAACTGCTTAAACCTGACCTGCATGTGACTGCAAAAATGCACCTGAGAGCTACTGATTTATGAAGCTAACTGAAGAACTATTTCACTTCTAATACAACAGGCAACCACAACTCTAGATATATATGCTCTGAGGAAACCATTCTCAAGTAAATAAGTACCTCACATACACCTCCTCCAAATGAATAGTTTGTGGTCTCCACTGCGCCTTATTTTACCTGGGACCCAAAACCACAACAGGCAAACACACTTCTAACTTTATACCCTGAGATGTCCTAACCTATTTAATTGGAAACACCAAATCCAGCTAGATGATTTGCAAATCTCACATTATACAAGTGTTTAAAAGTGGCAAGATTAGGAACTGGCAATCCATAATACAGTCTTGGACAACAAATCACCTTCTATCACATAATGAAGGTCAACCGGTTTGGGTTCTGTGGGACTGAGGATGGCAGCAAGTTTTTAGACATAGATATTTGTATGATGTCTAATACAGCGCCTATGCTTTGTGTCTGTTAATAAATGTGTCCTTGTAAAATCCCTGTGAAGTAGAAAAGTAGTGTTATCCTGATTTTTCACAGATGGAAAATGGAGTCACAGAGAAATTAAAGGGGAGAGGCTGTCTCTAGGGTAAGCATGACGCAAACCAGCCAAATCTTTATAGGTCAAAACTGCCACTTTGAATTGCACCTAGCAACAGATGGGAAGCCAGATTCATTCCACTACGTGTCCTTTTCAGTAAGGAGATAGAAAATAACCAGTGTAAAAAATAAGCCTTATCTTGGCTATTATTGTTTGTTAGGCAGTGCTAGAACAGAACGTGCTGTGGACGACATGGAGGGGAAATGCGATTACTGCAAGGGTAACATTTACCTACAGATCTTGTAATCAAGGAGCTGCTTTTTCTACCAGTTTATTCCCAGCAGCTCTGAAATCTCCCAGATGAGTAAAGACATTTGGTCTCCAGCCCAGTGTTCGCTCAAAGGCAGTGTAAACAGAAAGCCAGCAAAAAGGGAGAAACCATGCTTATCAGGCTGTTGCTGTTCTATCTCTTACTGCCTTCCACAGTTTGCAGGACACATGAAAAGTAAAATAAATACCCAGCTACATTTTGCTTATCATCTGACACATTTCACACACACACACACAAAAATAAAGGCATTCATTCACTGAGGGTTTTCTCTTTTTAATGTCTGCCGCTGAGAGAAGGGGTGCTTAGAATTAGACAGAGAAGATAAAATGGTTTTAAATATGTATACATTTAAGAGGATATCTCAAAGGAAAAAAATATTTTTCTGCTGTGCTTGGCTGCTATCTTAGCCCCGCTTTAAATATTTATCTGATGAAATCATTGCATTCCTCAAAAGAGATGGTTCATGAATCCTCAGAGTCTTATGGCTAACAAATAATTAAATAGCCCAAACTCTGCACTTTTACCAGTAACGTGTCTGACTCCTGATGCCTAGTTAAAAACACAGCAGGTTCAGCATGCCACCCCAGCCTGGCTTGGGTAACGCACTCTCACGCAGCAGTCAACAGGACAGGATTTTGGCCAGCCACTCCGGCTCAGGAATCCCACACAACTTCGAGCACTCCCGCGAACAGCGAGCAGGCAGAGCCACACCAACAGCCAGGACAAAGGGCATAAACATGGCAGAAATTACGGTGAGATGAATTAAGGACACTGGCTTTTGTTTGGGATTAGCTGGTTTTAGAAGCCCTTGAGGAAAGTGTCACCTTTTAAAAACTGCTGCTCCTTTGAGATTGGACAGTTTGAGAGCCTGTTCTTAGGTGATCTGGTGACCCCAGTTCAGACAGCAGTACAAATGCTCTAAGGATTAGAGGAGTACCTGTTAATGTTTATAGTCTTTGGCATTCAGGTGTCTCACAACATTTTAGAGACGTTCACGAGAGAAATTTCTAGAAACTGTAAATCCCACGGGTGATGGCAAGCAAGGGACAAACAAGCACAGAGAAATTAAATGACTTCCACAAGGCTGGTTGAACATCTGAAAGTCTAAATCAGGTCTTTTACACTCCACTTCCATTTGTTTTTATTTCATAGTAATTCATTTGGTGGTACAGCAACATCAACACTATGTGCTGGCAACTGCTGCTATTGTGTCACTGGCATTTTTACCTTATCGTTTTGTATAGTGTAACCTGTTCAATTGCAGGGGATGCAGTTTAATGCACCCAGTACTTTCTATGAGGAATAACAGGTACTTAGATAATTTCTACATTTACCCAAAAGTAGGAGGGAAAATTACTTTTCAAATAATTACATTAGATTAATTCAATCTGGAACAAGCCATGTAAGAGAGAAATAATATGACTTGTCATTACTTTACAAACATTCTCAACGGTAGCTAAGGACAGCTGCCAGACTGATGGAAAACCAGAAGGATTTACATGAGATGACCACAATGACATTTTCTATCCAAAGAAATCACTGATGCCAAGCAATTTGCATATTTTAAAATCTTCAAATTTATACACATAATGGTCTGCCTGTATTAGGAATACTGACCATTGATTTGAGACTCCAGTAGTCTCCTCCGGTGCCTCATTTTCCTGACAGTGTAAAAAGAGGTGGCGGGCACAACAGCCGCAATTCCAATTACCTGTGAGGACATAATTCTAGATGCATCCTGTCTTCAGAGTGAAAAATGTATGCCATTTCCTGGGCTCCAACCAATCCTGGTTTTAACACGACAAGAGAAGGCTAAAAAATCTGAACACTGATCTGAGTGAGATACAAGCTCAGACACCTGTCAGAAATTGGTGGGAGGAGGGGAAGATCTCAAACTAGATTAATTTAATTAGCTGCTAGCATGCAGTTGATGGGGTGAGGACTAATCAGGCCCGTGAGAATTAAAAAGGCGTGAAGTCAAGGATCATAGTTTACCTGACATGGCAGAACACCTGCTGGCCTGCTCAAGAAGGAGCTTGGCCAAATCTGTACATCCAATTCAATTTCCTAACAGGTACTACAGAGAACCTTACAAATTAATTACAAGACAATAAAAATTTTAGCTCCATGAAGGCCTTAGGTAGTATCAAGATCTCTTATATCCAACATCAGTTCAGTGTAGCAGTCAGAAAGGGATCTGCAGGAAAACACAGAATAGAAATTGGGAAAAAAATTTCTTGGCAGCATCTAGACTTGTCAAGTGACCAGCGCTACTCTGCTACATCTCATCACATGGAAATGACCTAGCACCTCTCCACGTGCCTTTGCCTTGCTTCCCTGAGTGTGGCAACAGCAGCAATCTAAGGGATGAGCAGAGGGGTGTGGCAAGAGTGCCTCTGCGGTCGCCAGAAGGTCCACAAAGCGCAAACCAAGCCTTGAACACTGCAAGTAGAAGGTCAGTGGTTTACACGAGTAAGAGGTACTACCCGGGACATAAAAAGGGGAATCTGTGTTCTGCACTTTAGACATGCCACCAGCTTATTGCCAACCTGAAGACCGACGATTATTAAGAAGAAAAGGTACAATTGTTGACATTATTCATATCCAAGCTGCAAATAAGATGACCACAATGACATTTTCTATCCAAAGAAATCACTGATGCCAAGCAATTTGCATATTTTTAAATCTTCAAATTTATACACATAATAGTCTGCCTGTATTAGGAATACTGACCATTGATTTGAGATTATGATCTTGTTCCAAGATCATAAAAAACTCTCGCTGCAAAACGTTCAGATACACGACGTGGCAACAGCACAGGAGTGGAGTTCAGACAGGGTGGGCTCTGCATGACTCTGATCCTGCTTAGGAGGAGCTGAAGATGAGCCACAGCAGGTGAGGAATGGACAAAGCAGATCTCTATCAGCCTTTTTTCCCAAAAAACATCCTCACTAGGAGAAAATGTCAAAACCAGCTGCACAACTTGGACCCAGAGCCAGGCAGTTCTGGCTATTCACAAGTCTGAAAATCACTCATATTTTGAGCATATCTCCATAGCAGTAATTCTCAATTCACTAAGGCCATCACGATGTACATCATCTGCCTGACTTTAATTTTGAATACAGCTCGTTCATCAAGAATTAACTTGAAAACTGTGCCTTTAGGTTAATTTGACCAGTTCTGATCCACCTGCAATGCCTGAAAGTTGTTCAAAATTATACACTATATATCTCGAAGCTCTTAAGTTGTCCAATGTAATGGAAAAGTTTTACAGTCCACTTTTATAAATTTTAACATGCCAAACAAATTCTAATCATTCTTCCCTTCTATGGGCTCTCCTTATCTGTAGCTAATTAAAATATAGGGCCCCACATTGCCTGCCCTTGCAATACCATTCGAAGAAAAAAAACCAAAACAAAACAAAACAAACACCCATCACCACAAGAAGAAAGAAAACCAAACCAAACCAAACAAAAAAAACCCCAACAGAATGATAAAATTGCACAAACACTTCTGGAAATTACCTCTCTAAATGTTGTCCCTGAGTGCAAATATGGATAGAACAGAAATAAAGTCAAGTCAAAACAGACAAGCCAGGTCACTGGGAAATAACTTTTCTCCTTACGTTACTATGTAAACGTATAATTGAGGGAATCTAACACCTGGAGATCACAGTGAAAAGTCTAACAGAGATGAAGTATAATCAATGATTCCCAGAATCTGTGTTAAGGAAAGAATGCAGCATTTGTTTCTGTCCCAAGTGAACAGAATCTGGAGTCGTCCATTAAAAAACTTGTCATAAAACTACATTTTAGACTACTAAAATGCTTTAGCGAATCTATGCAAGAGTGAATTTTTTCTGTGTTTGCTCTTATTTAATCAAGTGAAAAATTTAATTTCACTGAAGTTTACTCCGTATGATTTCATCAACGCACAGCAGTAGCAAGTCACTTAAGCATGTGTGTTTCACAGATCTTAATCTTTACAACGTAGTTTCTAAATCAGCCCCTTGCCTATTTTGAGGGTCCTAACAACAGAGTGCATTCATTCCATCCTTTCCCAACCAAGCAAAACACTCACTGGGATTTCCTTTTCAAGCCTGCTAATTGAAAACATTCTGCAGCTTATTAGTCACTATACAGATTATCTGCTGACATGCAAACTCTCACTCATTCCAGACTTGTTAATTAACACGTAATTACTGATCCCACAGAGACTGGACTGCAGGTGTGATGCTCTGGGTCCTGCTCTAATAACCGTTCTTCTCAGATGCCGGCACAGATGGAATACAATTGCATTTTCCCAGAACACCATCTGACCCTCCCCAAAAGTGACCAGGCTCTGTTTTCGGTTTAGTGTGTTATTTATTTTTTTTTTGCCTAAGTTCATTATGTCCAACATCCACCCACAACCTATCACAGAAAAGCAAGAAAAATCTGCGCTCTCTCTCAGCCTGGCTCAGCAGGAGCAGGCCCAGGGCAGCTGTTCTGCATGGTGAATTTGAATAGGAAGACCTAGAGGAAAAGAATGGCAGACAATCAAGGAGAGAGACAGATACATCCAGTCATTTCTGTGACTACTGAAATGATGATCTCACCTACTGGTTTACTCAATGCAAAGCAATACTCAGTCAAGTCTTTTATACAGCATAAATCTTACCATTACAATACTACCTTCCATCCAATTACTCTCATATGAACCTTTACCGTAAGTACTCCCTCTATGTATTCTTTGGATAATGGGATGTTCAAGAACAAACCTTTTACAAATCTCATTATGCTGAATTTCTTTTAAGACTTGAAATGTTTTTACATGCTCAAGTAAGGCAACAGTGTTATCAAATAAACTGATTATAAAGGCACTGCCACGGAAAGTTAGGTCAGACGAAATCACAAGTTTATAATTCCTTATTAGCAAGGATATCCCAGTCATGGGATACAGTCAAGAACCAAGTCCAGAGGGCACACTGTTAAGCAAAGCACATTTGTCAGGGATAAGTTTATCCAAATTTAAAACAACTAGGCAACTGGATTGTTAAAAGCATGGAGAATAGGCATGCAATTCTATTCTCACTGAAGTCAGAGGTAAAACTACCTTTGATGCCCCAATGGGAACAGACTATACTGGACAGTTTTGAAAACTCCATCCTACATACATATGAATCAACAACAAACAGCTTCCGTAACCCTGAGACAGAATCTCCAACACAAGCAGGACTGGAAGTCATGAAAATTACCACCTCAGATGGAATTCCAAAATTTGTGCTGTGGTCCATTATGAACCACTGAATATGAACACAACAAATGAGCTTCCTATACTCTTTCACTGCTCTGTTAGAGGAAACAAAGGATGAAACTGTTCTAGGTAGCAGTCACATTCATTTTGGAAGTTCCAGTTTCATTCAGCAGATTTCAACACCTAAACCTTTGTAACAGGAACACGAGGCCACTATTAGGACGTTCTGGACCTGCATTGACTCAGCTTTTGCTGTCAAATTCACTTTTCAGAAGGAAATGGATAAGAAAGATGGTGCCAGTACAAACTGGCTAAGAAAGTCACTAATTAAATCTGGAAAGGGACCTCTAGAATTAATAAATCTTCTTTATGGGATAGAGATAGTATCTGGAAAGTAGCTGTACATTTGCATCAGAGGAGAGAGCAACTCTGGAACAAAGATGCAGAACCTATCAAGAGGAAAAGATGGGAAACTCCTGTGTGATAGATGTTTCTGAGATTCTCAGATCTGGGTCAAGGCATTAAAATGGAACAGAAGTCCTTATTTTTGTTAAACATGGCACATGAATGGCATTAAAGACCAACAATGCCTCAACAGTCACAGAATTAGTAGGGAAAGCTGTAGCAATGTCAGCCTTTCTGTAACAGAGCTGCAGTGTGCTTCAATGTGGTCTTGCCCAAGGACATTACAGGACATCCTTTTTCAAGTCACTGGCTTCAAGAGACCTGGCATGAATAAACTAAGCAATAATATAGATCACTGGTCAGTTATCTTATGGCAGCAACTTTCTGAAACTTTCAGGATTCTCAGCAAAACCCAGGTTGTTCATCCAAGCACTGCGTCCACAGGCACTACCTGACCCCGACCTTGCAAACTGCTCTCTCTACCAGGGATCTGAGAAGGGCCTGTTGATGAACCTCCCGTCAGTAAATGTTTCAGAACAGACTCCATGCCATGTACTTCACACAACTGAGTTTGATGAAATCAATGGACACATGATGCACTGTAGGAATTTTATGATCATTCCCACTTTGGCTACAAGAAAGACTTTTTATGCAACTCAGTAAATAAAGCAAACTGAAAAGAAACCTAAAACTCATCTAAGATGTTTTTTCACAAAAAAATGGTAGGTGGGAAAAAACCCATTTATATAAGTTATGTACTCAGCTTGACAGTAGACGTTTTGTATGAACTGCTCCATGAAAGTCAGCTGAAAATACTGCCTACAGAGCAGAAGTTAGAGCAAACTCCAGCTCTTCAAGAGTTAACTTAATTCTATGAGAATGAAGCCAATTCTGCTTCTGACCCCATCTGTGATACATCAGTCTTCATCATCTTTAAGTGGCCTGCTCTCTTCCTCCTAGCAGAATGATGAAAGACAGCTACTAAAGCTACTCAATTTCAGATCTCGGCTTCCAGGAAAGGGGCAGTTGTCACCTCTTCTGAATAAGAAAACATAGTAGAAGAGAATTACCATAAAAAGTCACACTCAACCACATCTATAAAAGGGTTCAAAGGCTTTTTTTTTTCCATGACTGGGTGACAGTGGAACAGGCTTTTCAGGAGAGCAACAGCACCATACAGTGCCACTGAGCAGCTTCCAGCTTTTGGTTTGCTGCTGAAAAACTAGGATAGGAAATGGTGAAAGGAAACAAGTGGGGTGCAGGCCTATTTCTCTTTACTCTGCTGACAGTGTTATTCACGGATGCTGGCCTGAACAGGCTCCTCTACACTCCAAATCCAATACTCACAGGGGTTTTTATAACCATTATCCTACCTTAATTTAGTTTCAAATAATATCAGAATAAGCCTATTACTCTTTTAGAAGGATCACAAAGAGACTGTCTACCAACAAGCAGAATCACATAATGAAATTTGCAGCACATACTCGTAAACCTGTGCTCTCAGGTAATGTCTTGGATCCTTTCTCCTGTAGATCACAATGGTAATATAAAAAAGTATCCCTTAGAAGAGGAGGAAAATAGAGGATACAAAAAAAAAAAATATTCAAGCGTATTTCTGTCTGAGCTGAAAGTGAAATACGTATTAAGGCTCCTCAAGTCAAAAATACTTTTGTAAGTGAAACGAGGAAAACAAAAAAATGAGTATAGGATTGATTAGAAACCACAAGTTTTTTAATATTCTATAATATCTTCCTTATTTGTTAACCTCAGGAAAAAAAAAATGTGATATGTAGTCTATGTGGATTATTTTTTTCCTGAGACAATATTAACCTCTGAAAAAGTTACAGTGGAACTTGGTCAGTCTGCTATTTCTGCTCATTAACTAATGGAATTAAATGAAATATGGAAAGAAGAAAAAAAATCAATCAAACAAAAACCCAAAAGAAACCTTCTTTACCCAGGATGGGGTTGTTACCTAAACTGTTGTTCATAACACGAAGAGGCTTACCTTAATTAGCTACTGCTTCAGTCTTAATATTTACAGATCACTGCAATATCACAGAAATCTTTCAATATGAAATACACAACTCTGACTCGTGCCAAGACACTTCCCAACTGTGCAAGCTCACTCAGTGTGCACCACGGCACAGCAATGCCTCTGAACTAGCGCAGTACACAGACATTATTACAGAGTCTACAAACATGGTGACAGTAATAGTGAATTGAAATTTACATCAAATGTAATCTCATTAATTGTCTGATGATATCTGAGTTTGACTATTTAAGTGCGTTAATAAAAAATATTCTATTACATGACAGTAAAGATCTTATCTGAGTTAATTTCCTTAAAAAATATCATTCCAGCTTGCTACCTCGTTTTAATTTTATGTATCTGAATTTTAAACACATAGTACTTAGATTTTGATAGAAGTTTAATCAAAGAAACGGAAACTTGAGCATTGCCTAAATTGCTGAAATCTCAAAAGAGTGCTTTAGATTTATATTTACTTGCTTCCCCCTAGGCTTTGATAGACAGGACATCAGAGACCCAGACAGACACCAGAGATGACTGAGTGACAGCATGAAGCCTTCCATCCCCAGGCGTGTCAACAGAGTGGCTCCAGATGCCCAGCTGTGAGCCTCTGAGCTCACCTGAAGGGTCTTCAACAGAAGTGAGCTGGGTTTGGCTCCCGCAGCTGGTGCGGCACCTTCAGGTTGCTACGGCTTTGTAAAGCAAGAGTTATACTGAAGTTTCAGGCCATACAGAATCACAGAATTGTTGAGGCTAGAAAAGACCTCTGAGATCATCAAGTCCAGCCCATGACCCAACACCACCACATCAGCCAGACCAGGGCACTAAGTGCCACATCCAGCCTCTCCTTAAACACCTCCAGGGACGGTGACTCCACCACTTCCCTGGGCAGTGCATCCCAATGCCTGAGCATCTCTCTGTGAGGAAGTGCTTCTTGAGATCTAACCTGAACCTGTCCTGATGCAGTTTCAGGCCATAAAGAATCACAGAATTATTGAGGCTGCAAAAGACCTCTGAGATCATCAAGTCTGGCCTATGAAGTCTTCATGTCTACTTTATACTACTCAGACAACTGGGAAAACAATAATACTCTACACCACTTTGGGTTGTATTGACTAAAATGACTGGATTCAAGTCAATGGGAGGAAGCCTGCAGTCCTGAGATCCCAATTTCTTTTCCTTTTTTAAATTAAGGACTATGTGAACGAGCGTACTTTACTTTTTGACACTGCTGGGAAACAGAAGGTGAGTTGGGGGCACGGTTTCACCTCACAGAGAGGAACTCAAGTCAGAATATTGGGGTTTAACATCTTTTATCTTTCAGAAGAATTCAGAGGAGACATTACTTCTCTAAATAATAGAAATGCTACCAATAACACAGAGTTTGCATTTTCACCTGCTGACCTGTATTGGACAGACTTCAGTCCCTGAACAATTCTTTCTAACGTGAGTCACTGGTTTGTTTTGTACAGCTACAGAAGTGATCGCTGTATGTGAACACCTCTCCAGAAGCCCCTCCATTGCAGCATAAGCTATTCTTTAAAAAAGCTATTTTTAAATATGCAGTAATAGCTCAGAATCAATTACAGATTGAGTTAATATCTTTAAGATAAATGGAAGGTATCGTACTAATGTAATAGACTTTGAACCATATCCTGAGGGTGCTAAAACTAGGCTCACACATTTTATTAAGAGCCTGAACACATGACTTGTTTTTAAAAAGAGCTCATTCTGTAGCAACTTCCAATGACTTGAAAGTTCAACATTTCTGAAAAACATCAAGGTATATAATTTAAACTTCTAAACACAGGCTTAATGGAACTGCAAAGAAAATTCAAATAAATATCAATGTAATTAAATTATGGGCTTTGGAAAGTACCACAGGAGGAACTCTACTACAAGTTCTTCATTTACAAACTGGTGGTTTTAATCCACTGAGGTTTTTTAATGCACTAGGAAAACCACAGAAACACTTATCCCTACAAACTATTCATTATCATCTCAAATTCATGCTACCACAACTCTGTTATGCTTATGCACACTCTACAGCCAGGTAATCCCATATAGCTCAAACCTCTTACACCGAGATTTAAGGTAGATTATGTTGCCGCACTTTCCCTGCTGTGCCTCAGATGATGCACAGTGATTTATTAAGCTGTAATAAACTGATTACTGGTCTGAGCCCTAAGTTTCTCCTGGATATGGGCACTTCACTAAGTCATGGAGTTACAATCACTTAGAAGTTACCACGTACGAGCCATACTGTGTGGGTATTTTTATTAAACACCACTACAGGCAGTTTAAATCAATTTGCTTTACTTACCAATTAGAGTCATTCCATACTCAGTTGTGTCCATACCATAAACAATGTAATTTCAAACCGCATTATTGAACCCCATGTAGTTGCCCTTAAAAAATAAATCTGACTCAGGTAGGTTCAATGCCCATAGGTAAACATTGAAAAGCAAATTAAATTGATATAACTGCTTTTATAACAATATACAGCTGTGCATAGAAGAATATGCATCCATTAAAAACATTCATTTCTTTTTACCCATTCTTAAATAAAAGTGCATTTCAACCTAAATTCAGAAGTACTTAAACTGTTAGATAAACATAGCAGAGCTTTAAAATACCAATTAGTTTCACATAGCTGCTTGGATCTTTAAGGATTAACAACCATAATAATTATCTGAGTGTCAAACAGCAACTATCTACATTATTCTTTAAACCACATTATTTCATATGTGAATTCATTGTGGAACCTTCATTATACTGCCATAGAAGAAGAAAGTTAATCCAGCCAGGAAATACTGAATTAAATTTTTAAATTCTTCAGGAACTGCCTGTTAATGATTTGCTGTAGGTTTATACCTTAAGATCATCATTGTTTGGACCTTAAGATGATTAGGTCCAACCACTAACCTAACACTGCCAGGTCAACCACTAAACCATGTCCCTAAGCACATCATCTACAGGTCTTTTTAAGCACCTTCAGGGATGGTGACTCAACCACTTCCCTGGGTAGCCTGTTCCAGTGCTTAATAACCCTTCTGGTGAAATCATTTTTCCCAATACCCAATCTAAACCTCCCCTGGTGCAACTTGAGGCCATTTCCTCCTTTCTTGTTACTTGGGAGAAGAGAAAAAACTACCTCATTACATTCCCCCTCTACTCCACTCTCGTGAGACCCCACCTGGAGTACTGTGTCCAGTTCTGGAGCCCACAGTACAAGAAAGATCTGGACATGCTGGATCGCGTCCAGAGAAGGGCCACGAGGATGATCAGAGGGCGGGAGCATCTCTCCTATGAAGACAGACTGAGAGAGTTGGGGCTGTTCAGTTTGCAGAAAAGAAGGCTCTGAGGAGACCTTACTGTGGCCTTCCAGTATCTCAAGGGGCCTACAAGAAAGCTGGTGAGGGGCTTTTTAGGATGTTGGGTAGTGACAGGACTAGAGGGAATGGATTTAAGCTAGAGATGGGTCGGTTTAGATTGGACGTTAGGAAGAAGTTCTTCCCCATGCGGGTGGTGAGACACTGGCACAGGTTGCCCAGAGAGGGGGTGGAAGCCCTATCCCTGGAAGTTTTTAAGGCCAGGCTGGATGGGGCTCCGGGCAACAAAGTCTAGTGAGGGATGTCTGCCCATGGTGAGGGGGGTTGGAACTACATGATCTTTAAGGTCCCTTCCAACCCTAACAATTATATGACTCCTTTCAAGTAGTTGTAGAGAGCGATAAGGTCTCCTCTCAGCCTCCTTTTCTCCAGACGAAACAATCCCAGTTCCCTCAGCTGCTCCTCTTCAGATATGTTCTCCAGACCCTTCACCAGCTTTGTTGCCCTTCTCTGGACACACTCCTAGCACTTCAATGTCCTTCTTGTAGTGAGGAGCCCAAAACTGGATGCAGGATTCAAGGTGCAGCCTCGCCAGTGCTGAGTACAGGGAGATGATCATCTCCCTACTCCTGCTGGCCGTACTGGTCCTGATACAGGCCAGGATGCCGTTGGCCTTCTTGGCTACCTGGGCACACTGCTGGCTCACATTCAGCCAGCTGCCTACCAGCACACCCCCAGGTATTTTTCTGCAAGGCAGCTTTCCAGCCACTCTTCCCCAAGCCCATAATGCTGCTGGGGTTGTTGTGACCCAAGTGCAGCACCCAGTACTGAGTCTTGTTGAACCTCTTTACAACTGGCCTTGGCGCAGCGAGCCAGCCTGTCCAGATCCCTCTGCAGAGCCTTCCCGCCCTCCAGCAGATCAACACACCTGCCCAACTTGGTGCTGTCTTACTGAGGTGTGCTCAATCTCTGCATCCAGATCATTGATAAAGATATTAATTTCAATAGGACAAGCAGCAAATCTACAATTTTAAATTGGTACACCTGCAAATAAACCAGGACAGCTACATATTTTTACAGGTCTGTGGATTTCTGCTTAACAAGTACTGACAATACAGTAAAAAGTGATTGGTGCTAGAGCTACTTGTCTGTAAATTTACATCTATTAGCATTCCAGAAGACAAAGACGAAACCTAGAGAAGGTGTAGGCAAATCCTTTGCTCTATCAAGAAACAGGAACATCTACTCTTTTCTAGGATGGCTTTATCAGCTGCAGAACTGGAAACATGAAGGGAGTTTGGAACCAAGAATTCTCCAACATTTCTATGTAAAATATCAAAATATCCTGATAGTGGTACATGGCAGCACTTCCACACTGGTAAGAGAAGACTGGAAAATTAAATACTTGTTATTTACTTAGCATCTGTGTAAACAGCAATTGATCTTTATCGACAAAAATGTCCAGAGTCAAAGCTAAATTTATCTAGTAGCGTCCAAATGCTGCAAAAAAAAGGTATATAACAGACTGTCTTAGGTATATTACAAACTATTATGAAAAAAATACCACTATTATTTTAAAACTTTCTACAGGTTGAAAGGAAGAATGACAGCAGTCTGCACACAATATAACTAATATATGCCTAATTCTTTTCAGAACCAAGGCATAAAGTTACAGATTTAGAGAGTATTCAGACTTGGTAATACTTAAACAAGGTTTTGAGCTGTTAATCTGTTGTACCTAATCTTGTCTCTCTGTAAGGCAAGAACCATAATGATGAACTGCAACTGAGCTTATCATTTGGAAATTATTTTAAATGTTATCCAATCACTAAAGATTACAATAGAGCAGCACATATTTCATTAAGCTAGTCTAGATCCTGGTTGACAGGATACCAAGCAAAAACTGCTTGCTCTATGAGAAAAAGCAGGAGAGTATCTCCTGGATTTTGGCAGAAGATCAGTCCAGTTCTCAGAGCAGAAAACTATTTGCAAAGCATCTGCAAGAATCCAACAGACTGCAAATTGAAAAGCTTAACTTTCCCAGCTCTCCAGAATCCAAGGAAAACTTGCATGCTGGTAAGAGGAATCAAAATATGTATATTATCTAAATCACTGCCCCCTCTCCTTAAACTGTGTGGACATCTAAGTCTAAAGTTTGAGTCAATACATCATTATTCTGCAAAATCAGAACCCAAAAAGTTAACTCAAATCAGAGGACTTCTAAAATCCAAGTGGAACCATGCCTGAATCCCAAAGATATAATAACGGTGAGGATATGACACAGCACATAGCAAAGGAACAGTTTTCTTTGTACCTGCACAGTCTATACCTGTCACTCCAGTGTACAGAGCCCAAGAAAAAAAAAAAAGGATATTTTTAAGAATTATTTAGAAGCCATCAGCACTGTCAGAGTTTTTGAAGTAGATGTCCCAAATTACTAACTCTTAAATGCGGTTATATGGCATTAAAAACCAGAAACTGTACGTGAGAGGAGTGCAGACACTTCCTTGGCATCAGCAGCAGGGATCTGTTATCCCCCTGCAAGCTGCAGAACATGTCAGGTAGTCAAGGCACAGGAAAATGAGTACTGATGAATCTATGTAACACTTCCTTGAAGTGATGGCAAGTTAACACACAGGTCCAATCAAAGGTTTCAGCATGCAAAAACTAAATCATGCAGGGCCCTTGAGGTACTAAATATAGCTCCAATTCTAATCTTTCTGAGAAATGTTACCATATAAGAAAATTGATTTATCCTAATAGAGAATCTGGAGCTACAACTGATCTCTGGGCATCTGCCTATCAAGCCAAATTCTAAACAAATCCCTCTAGTGTTTTAATTCATGTCTTTCATTCCTCTACAAAATAGCTATTACAACAACTACTGTCAATTTGAATCTGGCAGCACAACACACAGGCTGGGGTTACTAAAAAATGCATTAAACAGAATTATGTACTAGGTCATGCTACACACCCTGAAAGTATTTGCTGAGAAACGATGGCATTGTAACTTTGAAAACACTGTAGCATGTGCATCCTCACAGACATATACATTCATGAGCTCATATGCATTTAAACACCTTGCAACGTCTCATGTTTATAAATAATGTACAAATATTCAGGCTGTAAGAGAAAAAAAACAGGAAACGGTGTTTGATCTGTGAGTAGAATGGCTTGGCTGTGCTTTTTTTTTAGCAACAGTCAAGGGAAAGTGAATGAAAAGAACTACATCAAACCTGCAGAGCAGACACAGCAATTTACACTAGGAAAGCAGGACATTAGCCACAACTTCATTTAAAATAATAATAATAATAATAATAATATTAGGAGCAGGTAGAACAGCTCAGCAGGCTTGTGGAAGAATCCCCCACTGTTGTCCCAGAGCTGGCTGCATCACCATGCAGTTGGGCAGCACCCCCAGCTGAGTGCCCTCCCTCCTTTTATTTCCCATCCCGCACCTCCCAGACCAGGCGCCCGCTGACTTGGGGATGGATTTGGGTTGGCATTTCTTCTGCCAGGCTTCCTCTGCAGCCCTGAACTCGTGCTACAGCTGTAGCTGAAGTCTCAGGGTGTTGTGCACATATGACCATGTTTACAGCTGTGTGAGGAAGGAGGCAAAGGAAAAGAACAGAAATCAATGACTTACTGTACCAAGAAAGAACCAATTATTCAGCAAATCTGCTTTTGCTAATTCTGTCACACAACCTCATCTATTAAAGTTCCATCATTATTTGAATTAACTGTTGCTGTCACAGCAATAATATTCACAATCAGCTACTCACACTCTGTAACTACCTAGCTTATAATAGAACCAATCTACTGGTACTGTCTGCATATAATGAACTGGTTTGTAGTTTAATTATGGTGCTTACCAGATAATTTATTAGACAGCAATACAGTTTAGATTTACTTCTCACGCAATACTGCTGCATGATTACAAGATATATACATGAAGCTCCATTTTGCTCTCAATTACACAAGTATAAATCTTGAGCAACTCTACTGAAGTCAATAGTTATTTTAAATTGGCATGCAGCTACTCTGCATGCAAGAATCTGTAATAAAGAGCCGAGTTTTGTTCCATGTATGTGCATTACTTACAGCACTCAAGGTGGTTCCTTTGATAATGATACAGAATATTTTTGTACTGTTGAAATAAATGGCAATCCTGTTTCAAAAAGTGGTTTTATAATAAGAAAGGAAATGAACTAAATGTTTAGTGCAAGAGGCAGCATTCAGATAATTCTTGGTATATAGTCAAACTTTATTAACTTTAAAAGGAAAACTGCTCTTAAGAAAGTAGATTTCATTTGCCTTAAAGCCAACTCAGTGACATACTAGCAAACAGAAGTTGTTGTATAGAAATCTGACTTTGAGATCAATTAAAGTATTAATAAAGCTAACAGGATTGATTTTTGCATACAGACAGGAATAAAACCAAACAATTAAGTTGAAAGATAAATTATAATTAAAACCAGTGTTATTTACTAGATTACAATACTATGTGGTTTTGTTCTAAGGCTATGCAGAAACCAAACTCCTGTTTGAACCTCCACAAGATTAACACTAACAGATATCACTTCATTGTTTTATTTAGAATAGTGGTAGGATTTTAGAGCTGCTTTGATCGCACATAAGTTATACAGGAGCTTGCAGTCTTTCACACCTGCCTTCTAACTAAACACTGGCATTCACCACTGAAGACTGTGATACTGATTGTAGCTCAGTGGTGAAAGTTGAGCAGGGAACTGCTGTGAAAGCAACAGAATTCCTACATCAGCCCTACAATCCCTCTTTGGGATGTCTGGCTTGGGAATGGCATAGAAAGCCCAATTCACATCCCAATGAGGTCTCCTTTCAGTAAAGCGAGTGTTAGAACACCAACAATTAACTCACATTGCAGGTGTTTGGGGACACTACCTTCTGCACAATTTTTAAATAATTCTGCCCTGTTCAATGGCAGACTCAGTCATATAAAAGAGATTCATATTTTCAGAGATTTTTCAGAATGTGGGCTCTGTTCTTGGGGATCCAGTAGATGCAGAACATGTAAGTCCCTGTCACTGAATTTCCCCACGCATATACACACTATTTGCAAAAGACAGATACTCGTATTTCCTTTGCCTGCTGCTAATACTCGTATATTTAGGCTGCAGACTTATATACCACAATGGTTTCTTGATTCATTTTTGTAAAAGACAAGGCAGTAATTTATAGTGGAACAGGTAAATACCACCAGCATAAAAATAACTAATTACAAAATTAGTAAAATGGGTTATTCTGAATCTTGCATGGCATTTTTTAACACGGGGAAAACACAGTAAAATGCACTAATTTTAAAAATTTAGGAAGCATGAAATGCCTAGACTTTTAAAAAACATTACACTTTCTTTCCCATAGCTTCCTTTTAACTCTCCACTTCAATTTTTAATGAACAAGAGCTAGAACACCCCATGAGATCGCAAAGGCCTCAGCAGCTTCCATCATATCAGTAACTGGAGCCCCAGCTGTGAAACTTTCACAGGCAGAATGACTTTGAAGTAGCTGGAGATCTGCAAGAAACATGGTTTTGACCCAAAATTTGAAATTTTATACAGGATAAGCTGAAGAAAAATCTAAATGTCATCCAGCCTCTGGCCTAGTCCTTGGAAGTGTGAGTTTTGTTTCTCAAACACTGTCTGGCCTCTGAAGTTGGCTTTCTCCTCAAACTAGAGTGCCTTCAAATGGTCTGTGCATCTGCCCACGCAGCAGGTAAGGAGCAAATTGCTGGGTTAAGGTGGATTTTTATTGCATAGCATCCTGTATGGGTTGGAAATAGCAGAGAGGCCTTGGACAAAACAGGAGGAAAGAGAAATTAGAGAAAATTCTAAAATACGTGGTTGGTGGGAGAAAGATGTAGGTATGCACACATTCACACACAGACAGACACAAAATCAATACTAACCTATTTACATTTCAAAGCTGTAGCTGATAGGAAACCAGGAAGATTTCTGTCCTGAGGTTTTAAGTTAGTCTACTTCAGAGCTAGGGGCTCTTTGCCAAGTCAGACCCGAGTTTGGATTTCTGATATATATACAAAAGCTCAAGGAGCTGGGCTCACCAGCCGAAGAAATATCTGCAACATGCACATCTCCCGTCTGCACATTCAACCATGTCAGACTCCTTACTTCTTTAGCCTTACTTCT
Source organism: Apaloderma vittatum (assembly GCF_000703405.1). NCBI lineage: Eukaryota > Metazoa > Chordata > Aves > Trogoniformes > Trogonidae > Apaloderma > Apaloderma vittatum. Next base: position 1,421 of record NW_009713062.1, on the reverse strand, counting down.
TTAAGCCTTCAATGTGAATTTTACTCCTTTGTGTCATGCAGCAATGAAAGGAGAAATAGTAAGAGGAAAACAGATTAATTAATAAAAGGAAAATAGATGAGAAAGAAGAAAGAGAAGAAAGTGTGTACAGGGGAGGATGGAACAGTTAATCTTTACCTTTCAGCATCATTCACCCACATACGCACGATGTAAAAATGGCAAGGATAGCACTTACAAGCCACCAAACACAGTAAGTTACAGACCACTGAACACGAAAGTTTCATTTCATTTAAATATGAGGAAGAACTTCTTTACTGTGAGGATGACAGAGCACTGGAACAGGCTGCCCAGGCAGGTCGTGGAGTCTTTGTCTTTGGAGACTTTCCAAACCTGCCTGGATGCAATCCTGTGTGATGTGCTCTAGGCAATCCTGCTTTATCAGGGAGGGTGGACTAAACGATCTCTAGAGGTCCTTTCCAACTCCAACAAGTCTGGAATTCTGTGAAACAAAACAGAAATCTAATGGAGGGGGTCAAGAAGAACTGATAATGGTTAATTCAGCCTATCTTCCTCTCTCCTACAACTGCTGAGCTAGAGGTGTAGCAGCCCTGTTGCACTACAGCTGATACCTGCTAGTACAGCTAACTTTGCTGGACCTTCACTTAAGAAAAATTATTAAATTGGATTTTATGATTGTAGCTTAAGCTCCCAGACATGAGACCACAAAAATTATGCTCATTCATCAATCCCTAAAAGCCACCCCATATATTGCTCTTGGCAAGAAGCAGCCAAGTATTCAAGAAAACCTGTTACTCACATTGTTCTGATCTTCCTTCAGTTTATATATTCATCATCTGTGTAAAGTGACCACATGGCCTTAGCACACTCCAGTCACCAATGATCTGTGTTGAATCATTCAGAGTAATCTAATGATCGAAGCTATTACTGATATCTCTCTCTACACTGAAGACATTCTTGTCTTTTCTTAACGTAACTCCCCCATCTTCTGCTACCTCCACTTTTAGGCTACCAGCTCCCAGCATTTGTCACAGACAGAAAGCACACATTTAGAAAACACACACCTAAATAAACCTGAATAAAGTCTTAAAAGAAGCTGAAAAGAGTTGCTCCCTTATATGAAATGTAAAATAAGTATAACCTCATAGTGATACCAACAAATGAAGCAGGACAAATTAGAAGTGCGTGCAAAGAAATCAAAAGCTTCCCTCTACTGCCTCATTGGCAAGTCTTTAACAGAGTCCACCTTTGTGCTGGTCTCCAAGTTCTTTCAAACCTCTCCTGAGTGTGCTCAAAAGATTTAAACACTGATGTCCGTCACCCCTAATCATAGAATCATAGAACAATTCAGGTTGGAAAAGACCCTTGGGATCATCAAGTCGAACCATTGACACTACACTGCAAGGTCACCCCTAAACCATATC
>NW_009713061.1:6866-7280 GCF_000703405.1 Apaloderma vittatum | reverse complement strand
GGTGGATTTCTGTCTGGGGCAACCATGACGATAAAAGAAGAGGAAAAAAACAAGGGGGAAAAAAACAACACAAAATTAGCAATAACAGAGTAAGCCAAGTAACCACTCCCTCTGCCCTCTCCTGCCTAGGGTCTGCGATCCCCGCGCTCCCAGAGCCACTGACAGGAGCCCCCTCCTTCACCCTCGGCTTGCGAGAGTCTGACACGTCCTCCCCTTGCCCACGCTCGCGCTGCTTCCCAAGAGGGACTGGAAGGCTGCTGCCGCTGTTCCTATTCGCGGGCTCCGGGCTTCCTCCCCGCCTACGTCAGCTCGCACAGCCTCGCGAGATTCCCATTAAATTCTGGGCCCCGCTCTCTCCCTCAGCTTCACCTTCCCCGGTAAAGCCCACTCTCGCCTCAATCTGCACAACAAAAC
>NW_009713061.1:5149-6835 GCF_000703405.1 Apaloderma vittatum | reverse complement strand
ACCCGCTCTGCCCGCTCCACCTGCCGCTGTCCACGAAATACAGCGATTCCTGTTGAGAGTAGAAAAAAAGTTAAATTTTGTGACTAGATCATAAATTGATAGTTTTATGCTGTGAGGAAATTAACAAAATAGTGGCCCTAATTTGTAGTTGTACTAGAGGGAGAATATGTAAATGGAGTTTGGCAATGAGGAACTATTGATATTCAGGGACAGTGCTTAACTAATAATAGTTATTGTGATAATCCCAAGGAAATGTCTACAAAGAGAATTGTATTCTCTTGAAAGAGCATGAGTGCAATATTCAAGATTAGAATTACAAGTAGAACAGACATGACAATTTACAAAACAATATTTTTAGCCTAAAGACTAGATATTGCAAATCTCTGTGGCCTTAATTTTTTTCTAGTAAAGTTGGTGCCTTGCCTTCCTGTGCAATGCATAGGAAGATGCTCACAACTTGACGGCAGATTCGCAAAAATAGGGCTAGTACAGGCTTTTTAACAGATGAAGGCAGATAAGTTTTCTTGAATCTCTAGTTCAGTAAACAGCAGAATTTAAGGAGTTATAACAGGTATCTTCTGATGAAATCTCCTGCAATGACTTGTAATGACTGTTAAAGCTCAGAACAATGAGTTTACTACTAAGCTAAAGTTTACTACTAAGTAAAGTAGATGAAGAAAAAAGTAAAGAAGTAAAGTCAACGAAGAAAAAAAGATAGTGAAGAATGTTAATTTTCCTTGGGTGTCCTAAGTGTCCTTACTTGGATTCATAGTGCAGTATTGGACAGTTAGCAACTTCATTTAGAACTATACAATCATAGAAAGGTTTGAGATGGAAAGGAATATTAAAGGTCATCTAGTCCAACCCCCCTTGCAGGGAACACGGACATCTTTAACTAGATCAGATTGCTCAACATCCTGTCCAACCTGACTAGTCTGTATTTCTGGAGTGACAGGCGGATTTCGGCAGCCAACTGTATTAGAAGCTGAAGGGAGCCTGATGGGAAATGAGAGGCCTGATCTAAGTAAGGAGGGCCAGGGGTTGGGTTTGGGCAGGACCAGGACTCAGCATCAAGGGGATTCTCTCAAATTTCAAAGACTCTGGCCAATTTTGCTGTTGACTGGAGAGCCAGGTATGAAAGACCCTTTACTTGTTCTCTTCCTCCTCCCCCTCCTCCTCCTCCTCCTCCTTCTTTTCGCTGCCCTCTGAAGAAGCCCCAGGCTCCCCGGGCCTGCAGACCGTGGGCTTCCATCAGCTGTTGACCCTGATTTCTGGGGTCATGCCCCAGCCCATGCTGATTCCCTTGCTCTGGGTGTGAGGAGAGAGGCTTCCCCCTGTCCCACAATGTCACAAAGGGTGGCTGTGCCTGCTGCATGGTGTCACAAGGTGGGGTCGCCTGCCTGCCAGGTGATAAAAGGGGGACACAGGGCTCCCAGGAGCAGACAGTGGACGCTGGGCCCCGTGGTCGTTGTGGGTCCGCCAGCCTGCAGCCTCAGCCTCTGCCACCCCAGCTGTGTTTGGGATCCTGTCACAGGGAGATCAGGACGTCACTGGCGACCTGCACTGCTGGCCTGTGCTGGTGACGTGCAGCGTGGCAGCCACACCGCAGCTGCACAGTAGCCGGAGCCATCAAGCACTCCAGTGTGCCCTTCTTGGCTGGGGTTGTTTGTAGGGTCACCCCTCTGG
>NW_009713061.1:3765-5118 GCF_000703405.1 Apaloderma vittatum | reverse complement strand
TGTTGGCCCTGCTCTGGGCCGTGCTGTGGGCCAAGGCACTCTGGGTAGGTGACCATTGTGGCCTGGTGTGGTATTTGTATGTATACAATCTGTGACCAAATATTTCTTTTAAATTCTGATTCCTCAAGTATGTCAGAATAAAAATCTAAACACTTTCAAAAATATGCATTAAACAAAAATTATTCTTTTACTTGACATGTGTTGCATCAAAAGCATGCATCTATGCTGCATGACATAGATATACAAGCATTGAAAACATGTATAGATTAAATTGTCTTAACTTTTCACTTCCCCACATGGAAATTTCTTTGGCCAGTTTCTACTTGACTTAAAGGGACAAAAATGTAACAGGCCAAAACCAACAGCCAAACAGGGGGCTGTCACAAATCATGAAGAATTGAGAACTGATGTGCAATCTATCAACACACCTAAGATAAATTAAGAACATTATCAACTGAGAAATCTTATGAAAGTGGTTTAGGATGTTTGAGAAACTGTTAAGAATAAATACTGTAACAGGCTGAGGAATTGCACTACTTACTAGTTTTTAATTTCACAAGCTCAGCACTCTATTATTATTGGCTTTCACTTTTTCCTTTAGCTAGAAATAACAAAATTATTTATAATAGCACAAAGGAATTTGGAAAAACATGCAATAACTTTATACATATCAAGAGACAGACAGATATATTATACACATATATTATACACACTCCGAATAGCACTTCTCCATCTTTCAACATCTGGGAAATTTTGGCCTATCTACTTATTCAAAACAGAAGTAATTGGAGCTTAATAATATTGGATAAAAGCTTCGTTTAAGTGTGATTATTTGCTTTATTCCACTTCTGAAAGGCTTCTTTGTTTCTGTCTTTTCATTAATAACTTCAGGTAGAAAATATCTAGGTATGTATACAATTTATTTTGACTGAATGACATACAGATACGGGTGACGTGCTTGTGATACCAGTGTTTATTTTATGCTATTTTAAAAATAAAAGCTGAAGAGACTGTAATTCTATTTGATAAGAAGGAAATAAAAATGTGAGCGATTAAACTAGAAGGTAGAGATGTACCTTTTACTGTACCTTCAGTATAAGTTTTTGTTGCACAGCAAATTCAAAATTAGGTCAGATATTCTTGTAAATTTGAAAGAAATGCTATGATTTTCATATAATTGGTATCCACAATCAAAGTACCTTTCCCTTCTGAAGTTCTAAACTTCAGCTAACCTGTGTATGTGTGTGCAAAGGGGTATTTTTTACACATAAACATTTGTCCCACTTCTCTTGCACTTCCTTTGTTCCAGGATGGTCTGGAGTTTTGGACCACATCACATTCAAAGCCTTCTTT
>NW_009713061.1:0-3734 GCF_000703405.1 Apaloderma vittatum | reverse complement strand
TCTTTCCCTGTCTTCTGAACAGGGCAGGGAGGGAGAGTAAAGCGTGGGATAGACAAAGTTAGGAAGAAAGTTAAGTTCCAGACCTGGTGATAGGGTGTTTGGTGAAAGGGAGTCGGTGCAATTATACATATCATGTAAGAATCTACATACAGAGATTACAATGTGTGCAGCTTAAGATTAACCTGTACCAGTCTTACCTCCTAGTTCACATAAAACTTAAGGAAGAATCAATCACAAATTCAGGCAGCTCTTTTCCTGTTCCTGCAGATATAGCGAACTTCCATATGGGGCAAATATCCAGAGCAATGCTTTTCTCTTGCTTATGTCCCATGCCACTTTGCTGACTTTAGCATGATCATAAAGGATACTAATTTAAGTGGATTTAAATGGAATCTGTTCTATCCTACTCCTACCTAGCAGGCACATTTTCTAGAACCACTAAATATAAGTGAAAATTATCTGCAAAAGACTATTGATCTGACCTGACTAAAAAGTGTCATGGCATTCCACGTGCGTTTAGGAAGATAAAATTTGCATTGAAATGTAGTAAAGTGATTTGATTTCATTGTGATTATTCATTACATGAGACATGGATTTATTACGAAAGTTGTGGTATGGAGGATAGCCCTCTTGTCTAGTTGCTTTTGGAGTTTTTTTCTCTAATATGTAAAAACTGAATGAAAATTTGAACTCATTTATCACAAGAAACTCTTAGAGCAAGGGAACAAAAGGAAACATGCTAAACCTAAACTTTCTAAAGTAGTGTGATAGAGAACTGTAACTTCCTAAAATTTAACAGGGTTACCCATAATGTCAGGAAACAGACTGTCAAGGCTAGGTCTGAGAGCAGGATGAACTAGATTTTTCCATCTTTGCATAAGATGAACTGTCAGGTAATCTCTGGGGAAAAAAAAAATAAATAAACCCCCAAAACCTAAATTTGGCTGCTGAAATCTGACTGAATGACCAGTGCTTCCATTTTATCCCAGTAAACCTAAAGGTTTGTTCAGGAAGTGATATTTACATAGTACTAAGAAGCAGAACAGAAAGACTTCAGGTAATACCAGCTGGCCTGCTGTAAAGCACTCCATAGCCACCAACACTTTCAATACTTCCTGCTAAGCTGTGTTATGAATAAAATATCAGATAGTGCTTTAGTTTTGTGAATGCCACACAGGCTCAAAATCCATTAAATTTTAAAAATCTTTTTTAACCACTCAAGTACAAAAACTGTCTTCAATGGAAAACAAGTATACAACATGGAGTTTATAGATCACTTACATATTGGTACTCATATAAAACATATTGGTACTTACATATTGGTACTCATATGAAAACATTTTACTAGTAAAATTAATATGAGAGTTAAATACTTAATATGAGAGTTAAATACTTCTGAGTTTAAATTGAATATCTTTCTCAATTTGAACTTCACAACCGAAATTAATTGATAAATGGAGTGTTCTGTTATAGGCGTCTTAACAATGGCCTTTTATTTCTGTGGAAAAGATAAAAAGGATATGAAAGACAAAAAGGAAGGAATTTATTGTATGAGAAAGACAGAAAAAATCGATTCTTCATTACTGTAAAAAAAACTATATTACTCTATTTGACTGATAATTTTGTACTTTTCCCTTTAAAAACAACAAAAAAGTCAAAATACATAGGATATTTATTTCTAGGAATGTTGATGTGCTACTGAAACAAAGAATCAGGCAACAGTTTATTACAATGATAACAACATATTTTCTTTATGGTCATTTTTATTAGTTACTGTCATAAAGAAGAAATTTCTAATTTGATGTAATTAGTCATTTTTAGCCTATTATACTAGGAATTACCTAAAATGAGAAATATTGGCCAGGCTTTTATGAAGACATTTTACAATTGTCAGGGCCATCAGATTCTCTCATAATTGGTATGAAATCCTCAGTTCTGAATTCCAATTTGTAAAGAATTGATATTTATAAGTGTGATTGTTTTACTAGTTATTTTCTGCAGAGTAATAGGAAGTGGATTAAAATGTTTTCATGAACATAATTTCAATAATCTTCTAAATGTTCAAAATTCATTATTTTTCACTCCCTCCTCTTGTATATGACCTTTTGTCAGTGCTGATACTGGAAAAAAAGAGATAAGAAAAAGAGGCACTAAAGCGACATAATGAATGATTTTTACTTGCAGGTAGAAGGATTTCTACAGAACATATGTAGCTCTCCACAAGCACAGAAAGCATTCAATTTCCAAACCCACGGTGTTTTTCAATATGGTGTCTTTCTATTGATTTGGTCCTTACATGGCTATCTTTATAACAACATTGCACAAAAAATAACCAGATGTGCATGATAAAATGCTGATAGAATTATCTCACATGAAAATTCCTCATCCTCAGGTGATGTCTTTCTCATTTTAGAAATCAAAGAACTGTAGAAAGCTGCTCTTTTAGGATTCTTACAGATTCTTAATAAAATGGCTTTAATCAGTAATGAAAGGTGCTTAAGATGAATAAATTGTATTTTTTTTTGCAGAGAACAGATGATTATCCTTGTTTTGCAGTGCTGCAGAATATAATGCAATAATTATTCTGAGAATGAATCATATCATTTACAGAGAAAAAGCTTCCATAATGTAACCTTCATAAATCAGACTACCCACATTTTTTATCCCCTTGATACTGCTCAAGACATTTTATACTCAAAAATGAAAGAGAAAGGTAACAATACATAGTAGCTACTGTAAGTATAGTCAAAAAGAATTCATGGGGAAGAAGAAAAGTAACTGAGAACAAAGAACCTCACGAGAATAGTGAGAAGAAATGAAAAATGTTGAAAGGAGGCTTTGGAAAGGGAGCAGCAGTACCTTACGCATAGACAGTGGGAGTGAACAGGGAAGTTGACTGGTCTGTCAGAGGTCTCCATGATAAAACCACTTCAGCAGTGATTTGGTTCCAACCACAGCTCTAACTCTGTCCAGGTTAAGGAAACCTTCTCAGCATATGTTCTGTGCAGCTATCATATTCAGATATTATTGCTACATTTATGTAGTAAACAGGAAAAAAAGAAATGTTTGACATAACAAGCTGAAGATATTTACCTATAGAAGCATAAGTAATGCAGTAGGGTATCAGACATTCTGACTTTTTTCTTTCTTACTTTTGCAATTTTGGTTCAAGCAAGATAATCTGTGCAATACCTAATACAAAATCACTAATCTATTTTGTATATATCAATATAATCAGCTTTATATTCTATTTGTACTTATTACTAAATTTGTAATTTTCAGGTAACAGCTATTCACTTAGTTAACAGTGTAAGATGGAGAGCTTGGCATTGCCAGTGTTTATGTGAGTTTGCTAGCACTGGATGACTTGTCATATACAATGAAATCTTGATTTATAATGTTCTTTCTTTATAGTATCTGTATGGGGAACATTACACCCAAGCAAGCTGTGCTGAATGCAATTTTGTAATGTTGTCAGTTTTCTAAAGAAAGTTTTTTTAAAGTGCTTGAAAGACTATGAATATTCAGAGCCAGACCAAAGGATTGATGTAAGGGTCTGAAGAGCTGCTTACATATTTATGCATTTTGGGGTGTTTTTTTTCATTTTCAGAGCATAAATGATTTAGCATATTTAATGTATGTCTATATATGAGAATAAACACTGTACATAAATATATAGAAAATAATTGCAAATATTTTATAATGCTTTATGTTTATAATTATAATATATATAT